>NC_086449.1:303892967-304110467 GCF_028390025.1 Pseudophryne corroboree | reverse complement strand
GCATATCTACAGTTGGTATATTGACATAGTTTTTAGATGATTTTAGCCCTAATTTAAATTTAACCTTAACAACAGCCTAACACCAGCCTAATGGGCCCTACACACTTGCGATACGGCCGAAGGGCGACCGGGTGTGTGTGTGTGGGGGGGCAGTGACGGGGGAGTGAAGTTTCTTCACTCCCCCCGTCACCCGGCTCCATAGCAGTGCAGGCAAATATGGACGAGATCGTCCATATTGGCCTGCATGCACAAGCGACGGGGCAGCAGCGATGAACGCGCGGGCCGCGCATCGTTCATCGTTGCTGCCTTCAACTGAAAGATATGAATGGTATCTCATTCATTAATGAAAGAGATTGTTCATATCTTTCAGTTTTATCGCTCAGTGTGCAGGGCTCATAAGCGTACCACATTATATTGGACTGTAATTATTCAGACCATGTGGGTATTCTGATGCCAGTATTCTGAATGTCAACATTCTGACTGTTGACATAATTACTATATACCAATTAAAGGAAGGGAGCAACTTTAGATTGTCAGGTATGATTTCCATCATGGCTGTAATCAATTCTATACCTAGCCATGGCACATGCGCACACAACGTAACTGGTCACAATTCTTCCAACATGACGAAAAACACGAGGAAAGAGGAAAATTGAGATGCATAGAGTTTAAGTATGGAGCAACAATCATCTCACTATAGTGGGTTCTGTATAGTACCCAGTACTGGGTACTGTGGGGCATATGTACTAAGCTTTGGAGAGAGATAAAGTGGACGGAGATAAAGATCCAGTCAGTCAGTTTCTAACTGCCATGTTACAGGCTGTGTTTGAAAAATGGCGGTTAATAACTGATTGGCTGGTACTTTATCTCTGTCCACTTTATTTCTCTCCAAAGATCCGCTACTGTACATAGACTTCTCAGTCTGTTATATTAAAACTCGAAAAAAAATGAAAAATATAAGAAAGTTTGAGTAATTCGAATTCTCCCTAACCCTAGATTACCACTTTATTGCTTATAACAGAAACAAATCATATTTTGAAAAGTTTTGTTGCCTGGCTTTCACTAAATGACCAAAGCATGGACTCACTTTACCAATCAGTCAATTGGAAGTAGTTCCAGCTCTGGCCACTTACAGGGGTAACGAGAGAGGACAGAGGTTAACAAATACCTGAGCCTATCTTGGGGTACATGCCTGCCCAGGAGGAACAACCATTGCCTCAAGATGATGTGGCCAATTCCCCTTTAGCCTCTCACCACCACACAGCATAAAAAGAGGGCCACAGTACTCATTATGGGCATGGCAATGTCCCTATGTCCTTGAAGCCAATATGCCCCTTCAGAGAAGATGCATCTAAAATGCTTACGACTTGTCCATAGTTGTGTACACTCGGTTCCTGAGCATTTACTACCAGAAAACATACAAGATAGAATTTTTCAAGTGCACTGACCACACAGTGGTGTCATGCAGTGATCATTTACCAGAATCAACACAAATTGTTGTGGACATAAAAAAAACTCACGTGGCTGCATGTTTAAATGCATTAGTGGTGTATTAATGCCAGGAGTAAGATTGCAAGTTTCATACATTACATCCTATGTTTTCAACCCCAAGTGTAATTACCAGAGCTTAAAGGACAAATAAACAACTAGTATGGGGTAAATTTACTAAGATTCGTATTTTCCCGTTTCAGGTCAAAGTTCAATCACGAATGACATCGAAAGTGTAAAACTGCAACTTTTTGAATTGATTACGACTAATTTACTAAGCTGTCGTATTCGGGTTTTTCTTTTGTTCAGATGTCGATGTCATTCGTGGTTTTTTTTCTATTTTTACGGCAGTGATTAGCAAAACACTGCCGACTTTTTTACAATGAATCTCGGCCGGATCTGTGTGATCCGTGCTGGGGTTCATTTTTTTTTTTTTTTTTAAATTAAACACTGTCAAATATTTTTTTAAAAATTGCGTGGGGTCCCCCCTCCTAAGCATAACCAGCCTCGGGCTCTTTGAGCCGATCCTGGTTGCAGAAATATGGTGAAAAAATTGACAGGGGTTCCCCCATATTTAAGCAACCAGCATCGGGCTCTGCGCCTGGTCCTGGTTCCAAAAATACGGGGGAGAAAAAGAGTAGGGGTCCCCCGTATTTTTAAAACCAGCACCGGGCTCCACTAGCTGGACAGATAATGCCACAGCCGGGGGTCACTTTTATATAGTGCCCTGTGGCCGTGGCATAAAAAATCCAACTAGTCACCCCTGGCCGGGGTACCCTGGGGGAGTGGGGACCCCTTCAATCAAGGGGTCCCCCCCCCCAGACTCCCAAGGGCCAGGGGTGAAGCCCGAGGCTGTCCCCCCATCCAATGGGCTGCGGATGGGGGGGCTGATAGCCTTTGTTGTAAAAGAAAAGATATTGTTTTTAGTAGCAGTACTACAAGTCCCAGCAAGCCTCCCCCGCATGCTGGTACTTGGAGAACCACAAGTACCAGCATGCGGCGGAAAAACGGGCCCGCTGGTACCTGTAGTACTACTACTAAAAAAATACCCAAAAAAACACAAGACACACACACCGTGAAAGTATAATTTTATTACATACATACACACATACATACATACTTACCTTATGTTCCCACGCAGGTCGGTCCTCTTCTCCAGTAGAATCCAAGGGGTACCTGTTGAAGAAATTATACTCACGAGATCCAGGGGTCCAGGGTCCTCGGGGAATCCAGGTGTAATCCACGTACTTGAAAAAAATAACAAAACGGACACCCGAGCCACGCACTAAAAGGGGACCCATGTTTGCACATGGATCCCCTTTTCCCGACTGCCAGAAACCCACTCTGACTGATGTCTAAGTGGGTTTCTTCAGCCAATCAGGGAGTGCCACGTTGTAGCACTCTCCTGATCGGCTGTGTGCTCCTGTACTGAGTGACAGGCGGCACACGGCAGTGTTACAATGTAGCGCCTATGCGCTCCATTGTAACCAATGCTGGGAACTTTCTGCCCTGCGGTTGACCTAAAGTGACGTCACCGCTGAGCAGAAAGTTCCCAGCATTGGTTACAATGGAGCGCATAGGCGCTACATTGTAACACTGCCGTGTGCCGCCTGTCACTCAGTACAGGAGCACACAGCCGATCAGGAGAGTGCTACAACGTTGCACTCCCTGATTGGCTGAAGAAACCCACTTAGACATCAGTCAGAGTGGGTTTCTGGCAGTCGGGAAAAGGGGATCCATGTGCAAACATGGGTCCCCTTTTAGTGCGTGGCTCGGGTGTCCGTTTTGTTATTTTTTTCAAGTACGTGGATTACACCTGGATTCCCCGAGGACCCTGGACCCCTGGATCTCGTGAGTATAATTTCTTCAACAGGTACCCCTTGGATTCTACTGGAGAAGAGGACCGACCTGCGTGGGAACATAAGGTAAGTATGTATGTATGTGTGTATGTATGTAATAAAATTATACTTTCACGGTGTGTGTGTCTTGTGTTTTTTTGGGTATTTTTTTAGTAGTAGTACTACAGGTACCAGCGGGCCCGTTTTTCCGCCGCATGCTGGTACTTGTGGTTCTCCAAGTACCAGCATGCGGGGGAGGCTTGCTGGGACTTGTAGTACTGCTACTAAAAACAATATCTTTTCTTTTACAACAAAGGCTATCAGCCCCCCCATCCGCAGCCCATTGGATGGGGGGACACAGCCTCGGGCTTCACCCCTGGCCCTTGGGAGGCTGGGGGGGGACCCCTTGATTGAAGGGGTCCCCACTCCCCCAGGGTACCCCGGCCAGGGGTGACTAGTTGGATTTTTGATGCCACGGCCGCAGGGCACTATATAAAAGTGACCCCCGGCTGTGGCATTATCTGTCCAGCTAGTGGAGCCCGGTGCTGGTTTTAAAAATACGGGGGACCCCTACTCTTTTTGTCCCCCGTATTTTTGGAACCAGGACCAGGCGCAGAGCCCGATGCTGGTTGCTTAAATATGGGGGAACCCCTGTCAATTTTTTCACCATATTTCTGCAACCAGGATCGGCTCAAAGAGCCCGAGGCTGGTTATGCTTAGGAGGGGGGACCCCACGCAATTTTTTTTGAAAAAATAAGCACTTTCCCACCCCTTCCCACTGATATACATGCACGGATCTCATGGATCCGTGCATGCCTATCCAATCACGAATAAAAAAAAAAGGTCTGTTTTTTTTTAGCACTTTTTTACGAGTTGTAATTTTTCACGGCAGTGTTTGTTTTTTTTTTGCTTTGCACTTCTTAGTAAATGACCGAGATTCATACTTAAACAGCCGCGTTTTGACCGATGGTGTATTCATTCGTGATTTTTTTCCTAGGACTTCAAAATATTACGAATGCCCTCATCACTGCCGTGATTATTGCTTAGTAAATTACCGAGATGACACTTTGATGAAAAAACGGCATCTCGGTCAAAATCGGGAGCTTAGTAAATTTACCCCTATGTGTTGAATGAGGGTACAAAATAAAAACATGCATAAAGAGGGGATTTTTGGTGTATATTTTTTATATTTCTATGAATCCATATAAGAACGTACTGTAAAAGCACAGCATATATATGGATTGTGAGCTCCCTCAGCAGCCCTTAACTTATGATTTGCAGGTAAGAGAAGATTTATGTGATATCAGGAGAGAATGGAATGTGTCAGTAATTAATTACACTTTTTATTTGACTTCCCATAATATGCACTCATATATAAATTGTATTAAATTTAATAGCTCGTATTACAAATTATATTCTAACTATGTCACTGACTAATTTACTAGGTTTAACAATGAAATTAAATCCTCTACATGCCTTATTAAATCTTTATAGTGTGGCCAGGAATGCTAATGATTTATTGTTATTGTATGTCATTTAGAATCCATGTCATGTCATATTAAACATGAACACAGTTAACAAAATATATTTTAGGCAGAATATGTAAAGTATTTATTCAGGAGACATCTGGTATCTATTGCCGATGGCAGTTGTAAAAAATAAAATTAGGAAAAGTATGAGCACTTTGGCTTACATTACCAGTATAATGCGTGAAAAATGGGGTGGTCTTCAGTATGCCGAATGTCGGGATCCCGGCGCACAGTATACCAGTGCCGGAATCCCGACACCCGGCATACCGACAGGAATCCTCCCTCGTGGGGGTCCACGACCCCCCTGGAGGGACAATAAATAGCGTGGCGCGTGTAGCGCACCACCGTGCCCGCAAGGGGCTCATTTGCGCTCGCCACGCTGTTGGTATGGCGGCGGTCAGGCTCCCGGTGCCGGTATGCTGGTCGCCGGGAGCCCGGCCACCGGCATACCATACTACACCCTGAAAAATGTGTTATATTTTAAAGCATATTAAAACTAAAAGAGAGTGTAATAATAATAATAATAATAATAGAGGCATCACTCACCACTCAAACACCCGGGGCGGCTGCCCGAAAAAATGGGTGTGGCTTTGTAGGATTAGGGCATGGCTTCATGGGGCGGGGCTTTGCGTCCCTACCCCTGTTTTTGACACATCAGGGGTCCGGGAGATGCGGCCTGGCCCCAGAGACTGGAATTTCTTCCGTGCCGGCTTCAACATGGTGGCAGGAGCCGGGTGCTGCACGTAATATTACAGTGCAGCACCCAGCTCCTCTCACTGAGCAGGAGCTAGCACTTTGGTGTCACCCCTCGGCAGGTGACACCCGGGTGCGGGCTGCACCCAGCTTCTGACGCCACTGACTAGGCATTACTATATTTTCTTGAGAGAAACACTGGGTGCACATATTGGCTTGGGGGTAATATTTGCCATTCTGCTCACCAGCTTTTTACAGAAGCATTGGTAAGTGTAGGTTGTTTTGTGCAGGCAAGTAGTGTGTAATATAGTGGCCATTACATTAGATATTTCTGGTTTGGTGTTTAATCTTAACTTCTTTTCTGGACATCAGGCAAACAATTACTCCAGAGCTTCTCTGCACAATTCCTAATTGACTTCTTACTATATGTTTGGTACAAGTATGTGTTGAATTTGCTTACTACTATAGCCTTCCCCTTAGATGTTTGTGATGAAGGTATTTTAACCTTTGAGGTGCAAGCAGGAGGTTTTTCTTATAAGTGGATTGAAGACAGATCTGTCAGGGGGAGTTAGATGGCTTATATTTCAGACTATCTCTGTAACTGACCTTTATGCTCTTTATCAAACTTCTGTTAATTTTAAATACGGTATGTAGTAATACTAATAATAATAATAGTAATAATAATAGTAATAATAATAATTATTATTATTTTAATTACATAGAGCTCTTTCTCCAACAGGACTCAATGTGTTTTACAGGCATCAAAAACAATGCACAAAATACAGAAGATTTAAGTAATACAGCAATAGACAAGCCACACATACAGGTGGAATAGTTTACCCCTAGAAAAGATGACACAAAATGGGATGATTGCAGCATCCTAATGCTCAGAGTAGGGCATGGGCTAGCTGGCAACTTTCAGCCGGGGGGAGGGGGGGGCAGACTCAAGCAACTGGCCCAGTTTTCACAAGGAATGCAGTGAGAAAATGGCCCTGGAACACTTAAATTGCACTGACCCGGGGTGCAGATGTCACCCTGCCCCCCTGCCCAGCCAGCCCCAGGAGTAGGGTCACAACAAAACCAAGGGCAGAGTTGACGGCAGCAGCAAATTTGTTAGCAGTTGGGCAAAACCATGTGCACTGCAGGGGGGGCAGATATAACTTGTGCAGATCGAATTAGATTTGGGTGGGGTGTGTTCAAACTGAAATCTAATTTGCAGTGTAAACATAAAGCAGCCAGTATTTACCCTGCACAAAAACAAAATAATCCACCCAAATCTAACTCTCTGTGCAAATGTTATATCTGCCACACCTGCAGTGCACATGGTTTTCCCCAACTGTAGAGGTAGCTGGATGACTAAGCTAAGTGACACAAGAAGGCGGCACAAACACCTGGCCCATCTAGGAGTGGCACTGCAGTGTCAGACAGGATGGCAGTTTAAAAAACTAGGCCCCAAGTAGCACATAATGCAAAGAAAAAAAAGAGGTGAAGCAAGGTAGCTGGATGACTAAGCTAAGCGACACAAGTGGGCGGCACAAACACCTGGTCCATCTAGGATTGGCACTGCAGTGTCAGACAGGATGGCAGTTTTAAAAACTAGGTCCCAAAAATCACATAATGCAAAGAAAAAAAGAGGCGCACCAAGGTCACTGGATGACTAAGCTAAGCGACACAAGTGGGCGGCACAAACACCTGGCCCATCTAGGAGTGGCATTGCAGTGGCAGACAAGATGGCAGTTTTAAAAACTAGGCCCCAAAGAGCACATAATGCAAAGAAAAAAAAGAGGTTCAATGAGGTAGCTGGATGACTAAGCTAAGCAACACAAGTGGGCGGCACAAACACCTGGCCCATCTAGGAGTTGCATTGCAGTGTCAGACAGGATGGCAGTTTTAAAAACTAGGCCCCAAAAAGCACATAATGCAAAGAAAAAAAAGAGGTGCAGCGAGGTAGCTGGATGACTAAGCTAAGCGACACAAGTGGGCGGCACAAACACCTGGTCAATCTAGGAATGGCACTGCAGTGGCAGACAAGATGGCAGTTTTAAAAACTAGGCCCCAAAGAGCACATAATGCAAAGAAAAAAAAGAGGTTCACTGAGGTAGCTGGATGACTAAGCTAAGGCACACAAGTGTGAGGCACAAACACCTGGCGCATCTAGGAGAGGCACTGCAGTGGCAGACAGGTAAGCAGTTTTAAAAACTAGGCCCCAAAGAGCACATAATGCAAAGAACAAAAAGAGGTGCAAGATGGAATTGTCCTTAGGTCCTCCCACCCACCCTTATGTTGAATAAACAGGACATGAACACTTTAACAAACCAATCATTTCAGTGACACGACTGTGGCTGAAATGATTGGTTTGTTTGGGCCCCCACCAAAAAAGAAGCAATTAATCTCTCCTTGCACAAACTGGCTCTACAGTGGCAAGATGTCGTCCTTATCCTCAGATCCCCCCTTCAGTGTTTACATCCTCATCGTCACAGAGAAATAATATTAAAACCAAACCACATAATTTAAGTGTCACTGGACTGCTTACGCTATTACCCAAAGTTTCCGAACTTGACAATGACTTATGATGAAAGCTCAGCAGGTGATGTATAAGGGAGGATGTTCCTAGGTGGTTAATGTCCTTTCCCCTACTTATTATGGATTGACAAAGGCAACTGATGGCTTGACACGTATCATCCGGATTTGTGGAGAAATAATTCCACACTGAAGAGGTGGCTTTTTTGGTATTTTGCCCAGGTCTGACAATGGACTTTTTCATCCCATGGCCAACAACTGTCTCCACTCGTGCCTTATTCAAACAAACCACATCACCATCAGAATCCTCATCGTCAACTTCCTCTGCAGCGCCAGCGACACCCATATCCTCCTCATCATGGTGTACTTCTACAGTGACATCCTCAATCTCAATCTCAACAACTGGACTGATGGTGCTCCTAGCAGCACGTGCAGGGGGCATGCAAATTGTGGTAGGAGCCTCCTTTTCCCATACAGTGTTGTGAAGGTCAGGCCTAGACATTGCAACCGCAGACAGTGCCAGCACCCCTGTATTTTCACAAAACCACTGTAATTTTACAGCATACAAGACAGGGCCAGTGTACACTGATTTTCACTGCACCCTAGAATAATTACAGCATATAAAACAGGTCCAGTGTACACTGATTTTCACTGCAATCTAAAATAATTACAGCATACAAGACAGGGCCAGTGTACATTGATTTTCACTTCACCCTAGAATAATTACAGCATACAAGACAGGGCCAGTGTACATTGATTTTCACTGCACCCCTTAATTTTTACAAAATATAGGGCCAGTGTAATGTTATTTGAACAGCAACACCCCTATATTTTACAGCATACAAGAGCAGTGTGCTTTTATTTTTTAACAACTGCACCTCTGATTTTTACAACATACAGGGCCAGCAGCACCCCTATATTTTACAGAATACAGCAGTGTGCTTTACATTTTTAACAACTGTACCCCTGAATTTTTACAACATACAGGGCCAGTGTAATGTTATTTTAACAGCAACACCCCTATATTTTACAGCATACAGCAGTGTGCTTTTAACTTTTAACAACTGCACCGCTAAATTTTTACAACATACAGGGCCAGCAGCACCCCTATATTTTACAGCATACAGCAGTGTGCTTTTAATTTTTAACAACTGCACTTCTGAATTTCTATATCATACAGGGTCAGTGTAATGTTATGTGAACAGCAACACCCCTGTATTTTACAACATACAGCAGTGTGCTTTTTATTTTTAACTGCACCCCTGAATTTTTACAACATTCAGGGCCAGCAGCACTCCTATATTTTACAGCATGCAGCAGTGTGCTTTTAATTTTTAACAACTGCACCTCTGAATTTTTACAACATACAGGGCCAGCAGCACTCCTATAGTTTACAGCATACAGCAGTGAGCTTTTAATTTTTAACTGCACCCCTGAATTATTACAACATACAGGGCCAGCAGCACCCCTATATTTTAAAGCGTACAGGAGCAGTGTGCTTTTAATTTTTAACAACTGCACCCTGAATTTCTATAGCATAAACGGCCAGTGTAATGTTATTTGAACAGCATTACCCCTATATTTTACAGCATTCAGCAGTGTGCTTTAATTTTTAACTGCACACCTAAATTTTTACAACATACAGGGCCAGCAGCACCCCAATATTTTACAGCATACAGGAGGAGTGTGCTTTTAATTTTTAACAACTGCACCACTGAATTTTTACAATGTACAGGACCAGCAGCACCCCTGTATTTTAAAGCACATAGGAGCAGTGTGCTTTTAATTTTTAACAACTGCACCCCTGATTTTTTGCAACATACAGGGCCAGCAGCACCCCTATATTTTCCAGCATACATGAAGACAGTGCCTCTGCACCCTGTACAACACAGTGACAGCCAGGACAACAACTCCCATATACAGCTGCAGCACATGAAACAGCAGTCACAGCAAGTGACAGCCAGGACAGCACAAATATAGTGGAAAAAGGGGGGACCTGGACTGCACATCCTATTACTAAAGATATCAAGAGGTGCTATCATGCTGAGGCTTCTAATACTATGCTGGAGGAAGAGAGATGCAGATGCACACTCTTAGCACTAAGACCACTGATAGTAAAAAGAGGTCTGTCTCTCTCACTCTCCAAGTCCGGAATGAAAATGGCGGCGACGCGTAGTTGTTTATATAGAATCCAAAACCCGCAAGATTCCGACAGTGGGATGATGACGTTTTGCCTCGTTCTGGTTTCCGAGTCTGCCGGGAAGTCCTGAGTCACACTCAGATCCGGACTCGGAGCATGAAGTTCGGGGGGTGGGGGGGTTTGGTTCTCATGGAACCGAACCCGCTCATCTCTAGAAAAACTGACACTTGTGTAGTAGTATTTGCGTAAATATTTGCTAAAAATGTCATTTATACTCCATGTTAATTGTGAAGGTTTATTTAAATTATTTTACTATCAGTGTTCTTAGTCTTAGTAGTATCCATCAGCATTTCTCTTTCTCCATCATAGTATTAGGTGCCTCAGCATGATAGCACATCTTAATATGTATAGTTATAGCAGTCTAGTTCCCCTTTTTCCTCTATATGTGTGTATATATTGTACACTTGAAGGTCAGGCTACTTCACTCTGGTATTGGCACCCATCCCATACCCTCAGGTGTTTTAATTAGCAGAGGCGCTACATTTCAGATCACACATTAATAAGTGTTCTATTTGAAGGTAGAACCTAGATAAGTTTATGTAAGGTGATAGTATAAGAGATGTCAGGGACCCATGTGTAATGCAGTTACCTGGTCGCGGAGCATAAGCCCACATATTTGCGCAAATGAGTGCTAAGAACTTCACTTATACTCCATGCCAATTTGGAGGTTTTATTTAAATTATTTAAACTATCAGTGTTCTTAGCACTAGTAGTGTGCATCTGCATTTCTCTTCCTCCAGCAAAGAATTAGAAGCCTCAGCATGATAGCAGCTCTCAATATCTTTAGTAATAGGGTGTGCAGTCCAGCTTCCCCCTCTTTCCTAGTAGTATGATATACCCTGTTAGATAAGATCCATGTGTAATACATCCTGCTTGCGGAGGCAACTGTCTTGGGTGCACTGTGTAGGGTATGCAATCAGTGGAGGTACAGGTGGTCATTCCGAGTTGTTCGCTTGTTGCCGATTTTCGCTATGCTGCGATTTGTTGCTAAATGCGCATGCGCATGGTGCGCAGAGCGCTAAGTTATTTAACACAAAACTTTGTAGATTTGCTAGTGTTCGTGCAACGCTTTTCAGTCGCACTGCTGATTGGTGAATGATTGACAGGAAAGGGGCGTTTCTGGGTGGTAACTGAGCGTTTTCCGGGAGTGTGCTAAAAAAACGCAGGCGTGTCAGGGAAAAACGCAGGAGTGTCTGGAGAAACGGGGTTAGTGGCTGGCCAAACGCAGGGTGTGTTTGTGACGTCAAAGCAGGAACTAAACGGGCTGAGGTGATCGCAATCTAGGAGTAGGTCTGGAGCTACTCAGAAACTGCAAAGAATTATTTAGTAGCAGTTCTGCTAATCTTTAGTTCGCTATTCTGCTAAGCTAAGATACACTCCTAGAAGGCGGTGGCCTAGCGTTTGCAATGCTGCTAAAAGCAGCTAGCAAGTGAACAACTCGGAATGACCACCACTGTACACATTACAGGAATACCACACAGTGGGGCAGAAGTATAGTACATTACGCTGTAAGATAGAAATAAAAAAGGACATGATAAAAACATTTGCAGGTAACCAACGGAAGGAAGAAAATTGGGATAACATTATTTTGATAAAATTCTAAATGTTCTGGTCTCATGGGAGCAGTACGGGTGGCTATGAGAATGTGGGGAGCACACTAATGTCTCATAGAAATGTCCCTGCTGAGCCTGGTCCTGAAGCCTTCCCCCTGCTCACCTTGAGGGGATTCTATCACCTTCACATTAGAGATTTGAGGGTTTGGTTCTCAGAGAAGCGAACGATACCAAACTTCACTACCCAAGCCCGAATCCGAGCCCGGCTCGGGTTTTCCCGCCTGACTTAGAAACAAGAACGAGGCAAAACATCATCATCCCACTGTCGGATTCTCGCGTGGTTTGGATTCCATAAAAGGAGCGGTTCGTTGCCACCATTTTCACTTCAGTCTTGGAGAGTGTAGTGAGAGGATGTGTCTCTGTCCTCAGTGTCTGTGCGGGCGGGAAAGTGGGGTGACAATTATAGTGCTGTCTTGTGCTGCTCAGTCCAGTGTAGTGTCTTAGCTGCATCAGTCAGTCCAGTGACCAGTCACAGTGGTGGTGTCCTCTGCTGCCATATGTCCAGTGCAGCTGTATAAGTCCCTTACAGTGTTGCTGTTTTGTCTTGCATCAGACCAGAGGTAGAGTCCTGTGCATCAGTCAGTCCAGTGACCACTCACAGTGGTGGTGTCCTCTGCTGCCATATGTCCAGTGTTGCTGTATAATAACTCCCTTACAGTGTTGGTGTGTTGTCCTGCATCAGACCAGTGGTAGTGTCCTGTGCATCAGTTAGTCCAGTGACTAGTCACAGTGGTGGTGTCCTCTGCTGCCATATATCCAGTGCTGCTGTATAATAAATCCCTTACAGTGTCGCTGTGTTGTCCTGCATCAGGCCAGTGGTATTGTCCTGTGCATCAGTCAGTCCAGTGACCAGTCACAGTGGTGGTGTCCTCTGCTGCCATATGTCCAGTGCTGCCGTATAATAAGTCCCTTACAGTCAGGGCCGGATCTAGACTTTGTGATGACCCAGGGTGAAAAAATAGGGGCGTGGCTTCATGGAGAAAGGGCATGGTCAGTTATGTCCCCTGTAGAGTTGTGCCCTAGTATAGTTGTGCCCCCTAGTTGCGCCGTGCACCCAGTACTGTGCTGCCTGTAGAGTTGTGCCCCACAGAGCACCGCATCTACTGAGCACTGGGGGGCACCAGTACCGGATCTTGCCACGGTGGCGGTGCCCTCCGGACAGCAGCGGTGCCCTCCGGATGGCAGCGCCCCGGGCAAAAATCATGCCATATGTCCAGTGCTGCTGTATAATAAGTCCCTTACACTGTAGCTGTGTTGTCCTGCATCAGACCAGTGGTAGTGTCCTGTGCATCAGTCAGTCCAGTGACCAGTCACAGTAGTGGTGTTCTCTGCTGCCATATGTCCAGTGCTGCTGTATAATAAGTCCCTTACAGTGTCACTGTGTTGTCCTGCATCAGACCAGTGGTAATAAAGGGGTTATTAACATTTAATCCAAATATAATTTTTACAGGGTTTGCCCTGTGTGGTGTAGGGTTATGCGTGCTTGTGCTGCATATTATTATAATAGCTCTAAATAAAAGGTTTATTATTATCCAAATTAATTTATCGTGAGTGTGTGTGTGTGTGTGTGTGTGTGTGTGTGTGTGGTTTAGGGGTACGCTCTCCTGTGCCACCAATATTGTGCGTGTATTACATCCGGGCAAATTCCAGCACGTTCCATGTTGTTTGTGCCGCACACTTGTGTCGCTTAGCTTAGTCATACAGCTACTTCATTGCACCTCTTTTTCTTCTTTGCATGATGTGCTGTTTGGGGCCCAGTTTTTTAAGTGCCATCCTGTCTGCAACTGCAGTGCCACTCCTAGATGGGCCAGGTGTTTGTGCCGCACACTTGTGTCGCTTAGCTTAGTCATACAGCTACTTCATTGCACCTCTTTTTCTTCTTTGCATGATGTACTATTTGGGGCCTAGTTTTTTTAAGTGCCAACCTGTTTGCAACTGAAGTGCCACTCCTAGATGGGCTAGGTGTTTGTGCCGCACACTTGTGTTGCTTAGCTTAGTCATACAGCCACCTTGGTGCAAACTTTTGGCTTAAAAACAATATTGTGAGGTGTTCAGAATAGACTGGAAATGAGTGGAAATGAATGTTTTTGAGGTTAATAATACCGTAGGATCAAAATTACCCCCAAATTCTGGGATTTTTGCCATTTTTATGCTTTTTTCAAAAATCATCCAGATCCAAAACCAAAACACGAAAGGGTGGTTTTGGCAAAACAAATCAAGATCCAAAACACAAGGATGGAACCTGAACCAAAACCAAAACACAAAACATGAAAAGTGCCCGCCGCACATTTCTAATTCACATATAGAAACGCTTTAATTAACAGGAGCATACCCCACTCACAATCAAGCAGGTCATTTCCAACATATAAAGGTATCCTTAACACCACAAACAAGGGATGGATATGACTTCTAACAACCAAGTTATGGTCAGAGTTTATTTTTTTTCAGAATGGGAGTAATCACTGCATGGTTAAACAAGAATGTAAAGATACCAGTAGAGAGAGATTACATATTTTAGCAAAGGTTGGGATGAGCACATGTGATAGAGTTTTACTTATTTGTGAAGGTATAGGATCAAGGAGAGAGGTAGTAGAGTAGGCAGATGAGAAGAGTGCAGAAACTTCATCCTCATTTGTGGGATCAAATGAAGAGAAGGTGTTATAGGGTTCAGGAGGGGAATTCAGCAGGTCACTGGCTGTGGAAGAGCATACAGATGGAGGCACACTAATCGTGGCTCCGTCTGCGACTAGGTGCGCCCGGCGAGGCGCACAACCGGGAACGAATGGGAAGCACGTACGTCATTGTGAATAGGATCGTCTCTGTATGCTCGGCATTGTGCCAAGGCGCAGGTCACCTAGGCACACCGCGCACCTGCCTGCATTGTAGCCATGCTCAATGAGTGTGGCTCCATCTGTACCATTTAATTTTAAATCTTAGCAATCTTGTCTTTGAAATAGGAAGCAAGATCTTGTGCACTGATAGTAGATGGTGGGATTAGTGAGGGAGGGATAAGAAGTGATTTAAATGTATTAAAAAGGCTTAAGCAGAGATGAGAGATTGGAAATATGTTTGTTTGGCAGTGTCCAGAGCATTACAATATCAGTGGTAAATGATCTTATATGTGAGGCAGTCACTTGAACTATGAGATTTATGCCACTAATGGTCTACTTTCTGTGAACGTGTTTGTAGGTGTCTTGTGAATTTAGAGTGCCATGGTTGACAACTAACTCTACATGTAGTGCAATGGGTAGCTGGAGCCATTTCATCGAGTGCTGTTTCTAGTCTGGTTCAGGTGTGAAACAGCAGTTGACGAGAATAGTTTTTGCAGAGAGGTGGATAGTTGTTGAAAATGAATAGCGTTAATATTTCTACGGGTTAGAGGAGGTTTGGTAGACTTCAGTAACATTAAGCTTGAAGTAATGGAGGAAAGCATGCAGACAATAAGGTTGTAATCTGAGATAGTGAAAGGAGTGTTAGAGAATTCAGAAACAGCATAGTCCGGTGAATACAAGATCAAGGCAGTGGCCCTCCTGATGAGTTGAGGAGTCAGTCCATTGAAAGAGGCAGAGAGAGGAGGTTGCAGAGAGAAGTTTGTAAGGCTTAATAGAATGTCTTTAAAATTATTTAAATGTGAGTGATGGAACCAGTTGTAGAACTGTGCATGTAAAAAAAATTGGAACAGTAATATTCCAACCCCACCTCCTTTACAATTACCAGGCCTGGGGGAGAGCATGAAATGGAGCCCACCATGTGAACTTGCTGCAGGGGAGGCTGTGTCTGATTATTTAAGCCATGTTTCTGTTATAGCCAGCATATTGAGTTTTTTTTAATGAAATGGTCATAAATAGAGATGTTAATTTGTTGCAAATAGAGCATACATTCCATAACACACATTTTAGTGACTTGGAGGGAGATGGGAGACACGTGATGTTTACAAGTTTGTTGGATTTACATTCCATTGTGAATCAGCTGAATGTGAATGTGGTATGTGGATGGGATTTGGATTTGGGTATATGCCCCCAACTAGTAGAGGCATAAGGAGAGAGAGATAAGTATAGTTGGAGGAGGAGTGATAGTTTTTTATTATGACAGGTTGAGGATGTTATAGTCAGTGTATATAGATAAGTTAATAGCTCATGAGTTTTAATAAGAGGGGTGTGGCTTAATGAGGCTGCAATGTGTATGGAGAGATGAGTTGCAGCCAGTAGTGCAAGTAGAAAAAATATCTTAGTGGTACTGTGTGTGGGCGCCGAAGGCACGCGCACAAAAAATGTGTGTGGCCACATGCCACATGGGGCGTGCCCAATGAAAATGGGGGCATGATACACATATGGGGGCCAGATACACATATGCCCCCAATAGTGCCAGGCACACATATTCCCCCAATAGTGCAGTGCCAGATACACATATGCCCCCAATAGTTCCAGATACACATATGCCCCCAACAGTGCAGTGCCAGATACACATATGCCCTCAATTGTGCCAGATACACATATGCCTCCAGGAGTGCATTGCCAGATATATATATGCCCCCACAGTGCCAGAAATACATATGACCCACAGTGCTAGATACAGATATGCATCCACAGTGCCAGATATAAATATGTCCTCAAAGTGCCAGATACACATATGCCCCCACAGTGCCAGATACACATATGCCCCCACTGTGCCAGATATGCCCCCACTGTGCCAGATACAAATATGCCCCCACAGTGCCAGATACAAAAATGCCCCCACAGTGCCAAATACACATATGCCCCCACGGTGCCAGATATGCCCCCACAGTGCCGGATACATATATGCCCCACACAGTGCTAGATACACATATGCCTCCACAGTGCCAGATACACATATGCCCCCTCACAGTGCCAGATACACATATGACCCCCAATAATTTCAGATACACATATGCCCCCGGAAGTGCAACTCAACACTGCTGTCACTGTGTCTGAGGAGAGGAGAGGACTGCGTATCATGTGCCTCTCCTGCCCCTCTCCTGCCCTCAGTCCAATTTACGGTGGTGGCGATGTGTATCTCAAATCATGCACCAGTTCATGAGCCAATCAGAGCTTGAAATCCAGCAGCAGCTCCTTATTGGCTGCCAGTCCACAAGTTCTGGTTGGCACACGAACCGGCGCCTGATTGTGATACACGTCGCCACTGCTGCCACCACAGGGAGACTGGAATGAGGGCAGGAGAGGGGCAGGAGAGGAGCATGCTGTGCTCTCCTTTCCGCGGATACAGCAGCTGCAAGATGGACAGCCCAGTGGTACTGCATGCCGGGTGCCGATATCTTACTGGTACACTGTACCGCCTTGTACCACCATACTTGCAGCACTGGTTGCAGTGATATTGAAGGATGTGACTTAGTAATTTCCACACTTTGGATATTTCCACCTCAGACAACTGCCCCCATAACTGAATGCAGAGATATAGTAGGTCTAGTTAACAAAGGCTACAGCTGAAGCTATTGAACATCTATTCAAAGATCCTAAATTACCCTGTGTTAAGTAAACACAAGTCCATATATGCTCCATAAACTCCACTCCACTGAACAACAGCTTCAAAAAAGACAAGGAGGCAGGAGCCTAATACAGACCTTATCGCTGGGCAGCGATTTTTGCTGTCCTGCGATCAGATAGTCACCGCTTACAGGGAGAGATTATTTGAGCTGTGCAAGTATGCAAACGCATGTGTAGCAGAGCTGCACAAACTAATTTTGTGCAGGCTCTACGCAGCCCAGGACTTACTCAGTGGCTGCGATCACTTTAGCCTTTCCGGGACTGGATTTGATGTCACACACCCTCCCTGAAAACACTTGGACACGCCTGCGTTTTTCCAGACACTCCCCGAAAATGGTCAGTTGCCACCCACAAACGCCCTCTTCCTGTCAATATTCTTGCGAACGCCCGTGCGATTGCTTTTTTCGCACCATCCCGTCGCTATGCACCAATACCCGGTGCAGTCATCCGACGCACCTGTGCATTGTGGCTCATAGGCATGCGCAGTTCGGACCTGATCACAGCCTGTGAGAAAACGCAGCCTAGTGATCAGTTCTGAATTACCCCCAATATCAACTAAAACATGTACTAATATTATACACATACATATGAATAAATACACGCCTAAATTATGATTCGCGTGAATACTGATTAGGAGTTGTAGATGTTTGCAGGATGTCAATGAAAATTGACATACATTGGCTACACAGCTGAGGAAATTTGTGGGTTAATGCAGACTGGGACTTGTAGGGATCAGCAATGAAAATTCATATACTTTGTTCATGTGCAGACATTAAACATGCAGTCATGTTAGTCAATTTGTAATCAATCCTGGAAGGGAGCATTGGACTGCCATAAAACATATTTTTATATATTTGAAGTATACAAGCTTCTTAAAACAAAATTTTTCAGAAACTGGAAATTTGTAGATGCAGGACTTCTGTGTTGCTGCTGTATTGTCTACCACCAAAGCTGAGTACAGGGTACTTATAGAAACAGCCAAAGATGCATCGTGGCTGAAGGAGACTTAGGGGGTCATTCCGACCCGTTCGCATACAGCGGTTTATCGCTGCGGTGTGAACGGGTCCGGAATGCGCGGCGGCTTTACATCGCATCCTACTATGGAAGCCGTCGCAGAGCCGACCACAAAGAAGATTGACAAGAAGAAGGCGTATCTGGGCGGATCCTGACCGTTGGAGACCGTTTTCGGGGAGTGGTAAGGAAAATGCAGGCGTGTCCAGCAGAACGGAGGGCGGATGTCTGGCGTCAAAGCGGGCTCCAGCATCGCAGAGATCGTCGCACAGGGTAAGTAGTATAGGGCTGGTCTACTTTTGGTTGACATTTTTTTTCGCTTAGCAGGGCTGCACAAGCGATCGCAGCCCTGCTAAGCTAAAATACACTCCCCCATAGGCGTGTACTAGTTGATCGCAGCAGCAGCAAAAAGTTGCTGGCTGCAATCAACTCGGAATGACCACCTTAATGTGAACTAGTGACCTTATTCAAGATTTGTTAGTAAACCAAGAAAGCACCCTAATGGGAAATACCATGTTTAACTGCAGATGGGGCAGATGTAACGTGCAGAGAGAGTTAGATTTGGGTGAGTTATATTGTTTCTATTCATGGTAAATACTGGCTGCTTTATTTTTACATTGCAATTTAGATTTCAGTTTGAACACACCACAACCAAATCTAAATCTCTCTGCACATGTTACATCTGTACCACCTGCAGTGCAACATAGCTATGCCCATTAGACTGCTTTTTTGGTTTGATAACAAACCAAAATAAGATCCAAGGTCTTCAAGGTCCAGATTACACCGTCAGCATTGCATGTAACAATAAAGATGCAATTGATATTTCTTACAGCACCAAACATCATGTTCTAAGCATATTGCCACAGCACATGATTTTATAAGAGCTGGTAGACAGCATGTTAGTGAGTAGTGAGGGAAATCTTGCTGATATGCGAAGGGTCTGACGTCACATGTGCTGCATGCCCTACTATGAAAATATGCAGGGCCAGCTCCAGGTCTACCAGCAACATGTTACAATGCATTTATAATATAAATGGAATCAATATACTGTAGAAGGGGAAAACACACACACACACACACACACACACACACACACACACACACACACACACACACACACACACACACACACTAGCCCCCTCAGGGGAAAATACACAAACACATTTTCCCCATAGGAAAAAAAACACAAACATTGGCCCCACAAGGGAAAACACACACACATTGACCCAGACAGGGAAGAACACACAGATCTGCTGTGGAGCCCTTTATACTGGATTATCACGGACCATGTATTGCTGGAGTAATAACTGACGTTAGGCTAAGAGGTGATGATATGCCAGGGATTCATTGTGATTCAGCTGGGGAAAAGCCGGCAGTTGGAAATCCCGACCGCATTCCGGTATTCCCACTAGTGTGGTGGGCCCACGCTACCACTCGAGGGGGAATATAACCTATGGCAAGCAAAGATCACCACTGGGACCACAGCGTGGTGAGTGCAGCTAGCCCACGAGGGGACTTGCTACCTCGCTGACAGGATTCCGGCTGATGGGATGCTGCTGTTGGTAAACTGACAGTCTGCATCCTGTCTGCTGGGATTTGGTATGGATTCCTTATGAGGACTGTGGAATTGTAATACTGAAGCATGATGTGCTGTGTATCACTGATTCTCTCCAATAAACCACCTTTTATTTTCATCTTTTGCCATGGCCAAGTGATCTTCACATGATGTGCTATGTCATGTTATGTTTACTTGTGTATCATCCTGTGTTCTGGTTGCAGGAAAACCATCTAAAACTGGAAAGTCTTATGCTGCCATATTAACAAAGAAAGCCTTGATTGGTGGGGAGTGCTGATGAGGCCACTCTACGCTTTCTCCATGTTCCTACTGCTGTTGCTGCAGGGTCTCCATAGTAAAGGAGTTGTGCTAAACTCACGTACTTGACCTCTAAACTGATGCAGATTTTACTGTGCATCTCCCTTCTCCATAGGATTAGAATGTGCCCCTGAGTGTCTCCAGAGAGATGGTGCCATAGACACACTGCAGACATATATACAATACACCACTGGATCACCACCACTGGGTACAGTATTATGTGCACTCCGCTATCATCACTGTGTGTATGTGCATATGTGTGCTCCAGATACCACACACCACCTGCATTAAAGTGCTTCTAGCATGGCATGATCGGTCATACTGTATGTATGCACAAAAGTGGAAACAAGGAAGAGGCAAACAACTACAGACCAGTGAGTCATACAGCAGTAGTAGGGAAATTGATGGAAACACTCTTAAAAGAAAGAGTTGTAGATGATCTCAAATCCAGAAATTGACAGGATTACAAACAACATGGATTCACTGGGGGGAGATCATGTCAAACAAATCTTATTGACTTTTTTGACTGCGTGACTAAAGTTATGGATAAAGGTGGAGCCATGTATATAGCTTATCTAGACTTTAGTAAGGCTTTTGACACTGTTCTACATCGCAGACTGCTAAATAAACTTGGAAGTTTGGGATTGGATTTTAGGATTATTGAATGGATAAGACCTTGGTTGCAGGATAGAAAACAGAGAGTTGTGGTAAATGGAGTGCACTCACAGGAGGGAAATGTTACCAGTGGAGTACTCCAGGGATCTGTACTTGGACAAGTGTTTTTTTAATATCGTTATTGGTGACATTGCAAATGGCATTAAAGGGAAAGTATGCCTTTTTGCAGATGACACAAAGGTATGCAACAGGGTGGACAAACCAGTTAGGGTTAAACAAATGATTGAGGATCTAGGTAGACTAGAGGAATGGTCAAGAGTGTGGCAATTACAGTTTAATGGCAAAAAATGCAAAACCATGCACTTGGGTCTCAAAAATCCAAAGGCTAAGGGGAACATTTACTAAGCAGTGATAAGAGCGGAGAAGTGAGCCAGTGGAGAAATTTCCCCATCAACTAATCAGCAGCTCTGTATCATTTTATAGTATGCAAATTATATCTGTTACTTTAGTGCTGATTGGTTGCCATGGGCAACTTCTCCACTGGCTCACTTCTCTGCTCTTTTCACTGCTTAGTAAATGTACCCCTAAATATAGTATTAATGGCACTATACTGGAAACTAGTGAGGAGGGAAGGGATCTAGGAGTCACTATTTAAGGTGACTTAAAGGCAGGTAAGCAATGTAACAAAGCAATGAGGAAGGCTAGTCAGATGCTTGGCTGCACTGGGAGAGGAATCAGCAGCAGAAAGAAGTCACAATGCCACTGTATAGGTCATTGGTATGGCCTCATCTAGAATACTGTGTTCAATTCTGGAGGCCATATCTTCAAAAGGATATTATTACATTAGAGACTGTACAATGAAGGGCAACTAAAATGGTGCATGGCCTACATCACGAAACATACCCAGAATGACTAAAAAAATCTCAATATGTATAGTTTGGAGCAGAGAAGGGAAAGGAGGGACATGAGAGAAACTTTCAAATATGTAAAGGATTTTAACAAAGTCCAGGAGGGAAACATTCTCCAAATGAAGAGAGGCAATAGGACCTGAGGACATGCACTGAGACTGGAGGGCGGGAGGTTCAGGGAAAATTTAAGGAAAAATTACTTCACAGAAAGGGTAGTGGATAAGTGGAAAAGCCTCCCATCAGAGGTGGTAGAGGCTAAGACAGTAGAGCAATTTAAACATGCATGGGATAGGCATAAGGATATCCTTACAAAGAAACAAGGATCAAATAAGGTTTGAGATAAAAATATGGTAAAAAAAAGGGGCAGGCTAGATGGGCCAAGTGGTTCTACCTGCCGTCAAATTCTTTGTTTCTATGCCCCTGCATTGTCTGATAAGAGATGAAGGAAGTTAGACTTATAAGGTGGAATTCAATTGTTTTCCCCCACCGATCTCCCGTCCAAGGCAATATTCAATAGATCCCTTTATCATGCATATCACGCCCATATCAGCTGGGTTTAGCCACGTGAAGCGGCAAAACCCGACTAAAGTCATTATCACGACTGTGAAAAGTCCCGTTGGTGTGCCCAAACGGTCACTTTTTTGTGCATTTCAACTCGCCTCCCCCGTGGGTAGCAAGCTGAAATTATGATATCACGCCCTTCAGCAGAAACACTTGAATAGCTGCCAGCGAGAGCGATCGGGGTCGGGAGTGTGTGTGTGGAGGAATCGAATTCCGCCCAAAGAAACATGCCATGTCCAAAATACAGTACGATCCAGAAAAAAAAGCCTTGGGTTTAGGAGAGCCCAAATTAAATTATCTCATTATAGCATCACATAATTCCCTTCACAAAAACTGAGTTACCTCACAAATAATCTATTTACAATGCCACATGCTTAGCAATAAGATGCTGACAATAATAGATCACCTTTAGTTGTTTTTATACTTACTAAATAGAGTGCTTTGTCAGGGGAACTGATATCATAGTTAAAATATAGATCAAACTATTCAAACAAAGTTCCCAATCAAAAGGAAAAATGTAAAAACCCTTTTACAATGCATAGAGGGCTGACAGGTCCACTTTAAAGTAGAGTAATGCTGTGAGTAAGAAAGCTTTTATTAAATTAAATTGGAGTCAGCAGGCTAAGGGAACATTTTATTCTTCCATATTATTCACATAAACCACACAGGGCACCTTTAAATGGAACATTAGCCTATAATAATACACATATATATTTTTCAAATCTCTTATGATATGTCAAGCAAGAGCAGCAACTTTATATAATGCTCTGCAGCATTCAATAGCTAAATGTGGTCATGACAAACAGTTTTACTGCAGAATGGGATATGCATTGGCCACAAAAAACAAGGGCTCATTAGACAGGATAAGCAAAATGATACAGTTCACATATAAATTTATAATTAATGTATATTATAAATATAGTTTTGAATATAAACACATAGCTGGTGTCAGGTGGAGAGCAGCCACTTAGAAATAAACCAAGTGAGTGTATTGTTTATGCAGTGGTATAGTATGGGCAGAGCATGAGGAGCTCATGCTTACCGTGCTGAACCCTGGGAGGGCAGTGGGACATGCAGAAGCCCCCCTGGCATATCATAATTGGAGCCTCACCAATTTGATGCAATTCTTTTAATCATATCATTTTGTGTCCACCCCCTCCCATATACCCACAAATCATGGCATAATCTGGCAGTCACTGAGGAGATTACCTGAGGGAATGGAGGGTGAAGTTGGAGCTGGAGGGAGACACTGTCAAGTGGCTGGAGGAGAACCCAGTGAGTGAAGCCACAGCCTGAGGTGGTCTGGGAGGAGGAGGTGATCGGTGACAGCCAGTCATACAGTAGGTGCCTGCAATCCTACCTCTTGAGGGTTTTGGACATTGTAAGTAGAGTCAGAGCAATTGGAGGAGAGCAGAGATCAGCACTATGGCCAGGTCTGATTGAGAAGCAGCTAACACACTATATGAAAATAGACACCCCACATGGCATGTAGATTGTGCCCTTTCTAAAGATAATGAAGGTGAACTTGACTAAGAGAATGCAGAGAACATTAACCGCCCCATACCTGTAAAATGTCCCCAAGGAACAATATGAGGAATTGTTTATGTGATGTTAGTGTATTAATATTTGTAGACACTCCCTTACTAATAGGTGTAAGCCTGAATCTTTAGTGATGGTCCCTGGGACCAGGGGAATGCTGGGAAGTGGGTGGTCCAGTGTGCAGTGTGCCTGGAGTTGGTGAGGGAATAAACAGCACAGCAGTGAACTCACATGACTCTGTGTCCTGATGACTGGATTTACAAACGTATGAACAAAACATGGTGTCAGAAGAAGTTTAACTTGGACTGCTAGTGCTCTCAGAGTGTGAAAGAATCTTGCAGAAGTCTGTGGTTGTGATAATCTGTGTCTGCTAAGCCTGCCGTGTGCTCCTATCTTCAAACAGTGAGTAACCATGGATAAACTAGCTCCTCCAACCGGCATGCTGATGTCTGGTAACTTGTCTGAAAACTGGAAAAGATTTAAGCAAAGGTTTAATATATGTGGAGCTGCATGTGGAGCTGATTCAGAGGCTGACAAAACGAGGGCATCCATTTTTCTCCATGTGATAGGAGAGGATGTGCTGGACATTTATATTAGTTTTCAGTTTGATGAGGGGCAGAATATGGTGCTATCTTCTATAATGCAAAAGTTTGAAGATTACTTTGTGCCAAGGAAAAATGTGACATATGAAAGATATAAGTTTTTCACATGTGATCAGAAGTCTGTAGATGGATTTGATCAGTATGTTACAGAGCTGCAATCACTCAGTAAAACCTGTGAGTTTGGTGATTTAAAGGATTCACTGATTAGAGATCGTATTGTCTGTGGAATACCTGATAATGGACTCAGAGAGAGATTGCTGAGAGAGCTAGACCTAACACTAGAAAAGGCAGTGACTATGTGTAGATCTGCAGAAATAACTAGATTTCAAGCCAAAAAGTTACACAAGGAAGCTGATGTGCATGTAGTGCTGAAAACAGAGCTATGCAAACCTCCATTCTCAAGAATGAAGCAGTCTAAGCCACAGTCTAATAAGGAAATGTGTAGTAGATGTGGAAATGCTCACAATCCTAAAATGTGTCCTGCTTATGGTAAAACCTGCATGAAATGTGGTAGACTTAATCAATTTGCCAAATGCTGTAAAATTAAAAGTAAAACAATCAAAGTGCATGCTGTTAAACAAACAGATGAATTCTTTGTGGATTGCATTGAACTTTGCAGTGCAGATAAGAAAGAATGGATTGTCCCTTTAACTGTGAACGAGATTGTCATTCCCTTTAAGCTTGATACTGGCGTGCAGGTGAATTTAATATCGTTTCAAGACTTTAAGACTTTTAGAGTAAAACCTAAAATTTACCCAGCCAAAGTTAAAGTTACAGGGTACACTGGGGAGGAAATTCCTGTGAAAGGTACATGCTTAGTGACACTAAAATATAAGGGACAACAGTTTAAAACATCTCTACTGATTGTGGATAAAAATGTGCAACCGATTCTAGGATTAAGTTCCTGTGAGAAACTAAGCTTGCTAAAGACAGTTTTTATGGTGACATCACAAGTAGAAGATGACTGCAAATCAATGTTTACAGAATACAGAGACTTGTTTGAAGGTCTAGGTTGTTTGCTTGGAGAGCATAAAATAAATATAGACATGCAAGTTTCTTCAGTGATACACCCCTGTAGAAAAGTGCCGTTTGCGCTGAGAGAAAAACTGAAACAAGAGTTAAATCACATGAAAGCCTTGGGTGTGATACAGAAAGTTGATGAGCCTACTGAATGGGTAAGCTCCTTAGTAATTGTTGAAAAGAAAAATGAACAACTCAGAATATGTCTAGACCCCAGAGATTTAAACAAAGCTATTAAACGAGAACATTTCAAGCTACCAACCAGAGATGAAATCATGTCGCAATTTGCGGGAGCAAAATGGTTCAATAAATTGGACGCATCTTCAGGATTCTGGCAAATGAAGCTAGATGAGGCCAGCTCAAAGCTTTGTACATTTAATACACCAGAAGGTCGATACAGATTTCTTCGACTACCATATGGAATATTGTCTGCTCCAGAAGTATATCACAAAAAGATACACATGATTTTTGAACATATTCCAGGTGTTGAAACAATGATGGATGACATTATTGTCTAGGGATCTACAAAGAAAGAACATGATTCTAGATTGAGACAAGTAATGGAACTTGTCAAGAAAGTGAATCTAAAGCTAAACAAGGACAAATGTGAATTTGGCGTGATTACACTTACCTTTATGGGCGACGTGGTCTCGGATCAAGGTGTAAAACCAGACCCAAGGAAAATATCAGCCATAGTGAACATGGAACGTCCTAACAACAAAGACGACGTCAGAAGATTCCTAGGAATGATTACTTACTTAGGAAAGTTTATTTCTCAACTCTCTGAACAAACAGCCTCTCTTAGATAGTTGTTGGACAAAGATAACGAGTGGATGTGGTCACATGAACAAGAAGAAAGTTGGCAAAACTTGAAACAGATCATTACAAAGCAACCAGTGCTAAAATTCTTTGATACTACGAAAAGAATAAGAATATCAGCAGATGCTTCACAATTTGGCCTAGGCTCAGTGCTGTTACAAGAACATGAGGATACATGGCAACCAGTAATCTATGCATCAAGAGCACTGACAAGTGCTGAAACAAGGTATGCTCAGATAGAAAAAGAACTTCTAGCGATCACATATGCATGTGAGCAATTTCATCAGTTTGTGTATGGTCAAACATTTACAGTGGAAACTGACCAAAAGCCATTGATAGCTATCATGACTAAATCATTACATGACTGTCCCATGAGAATTCAACGAATGCTTATCAGACTACAGAAATATGATGTACACTTGCTGTACTGTCCCGGCAAATACATGTACATTGCTGATACACTTTTTCGTGCTGTGGACAAAAGTGAAGGTTCCAAAAGTCTGATGGATGAAGAGATAGAAGCCTATGTTAATTTGATCGTAGCTTATCTACCAGTGTCTCTTACAAGACAAGAACAGATTAGGAAAGAAACTGAGACAGATGACACAATGAAAGTGTTGAAAGATATCATTCTGAAAGGTTGGCCAGTAGAAAAACATGCATGCCCGCTATCTATCCATGATAATTGGATGTACCGCAGTGACCTTACAGTTGTCGATGGTATTATTTACAAAGGCAATAGGTTTGTCATACCTGCATGACTAAGAAAAAATATGCTGTGCAAGATACGTGAAGGCCACTTAGGAGAAGAAAAATGTAAGCGGAGAGCGCGTGAAGTTATGTATTGGCCGAGAATGAACCAAGACATAGCACAGACTACAGCTACATGTGAATTATGTCTTAAGTATAGACCGAAACAACAAGTCGAGCCACTGAGTCCTCACGCAGTGCCAGAGAGACCGTACCAGAAAGTTGGCGCAGATTTGTTTGATTGTAATGGGAAAACGTACATTGTCATGACTGATTATTACTCTACCCTGAGGTGAAGACACTACATACTACTACTAGTAAAGCCGTAATCAATTGCATGAAGTCAATCTTTGCAAGGCATGGTGTTCCTATGGAAGTGTTCACTGACAATTGTCCTCAGTTTTCCAGTGCTGAATTTAGACAATTTGCTGATGATTGGGAATTTGTCCATACTATGTCAAGTCCCCACTATCCACGCTCAAATGGGTTGGTGGAAAGTTCAGTAAAAACTGTAAAGAGTCTCATGAAAAAAGCTCAAGAATGTAAAGAAGATTTCTACAAAGGTCTTTTAATCTACCGCAGTACACCTTTACAGAATGGACTTTCTCCTGCACAAATGCTGATGGGAAGGAGGATTAGAGCAAATCTCCCGATACATAATGAACTGCTTAATACACATAACTCAGCGTTGGTCAGACTGAGTGAGGAACGTCAACAGGCGAAACAGAAACTGTTTCATGAAAGGTGAGCAAAAAACTTATCTGATCTAAAATCGGGTGACCAAGTCCGTCTCAGAGATCACGAGAAAGGTATTTGGGTGCAGAAAGGTATTGTGCAAGCACAAGTAGCACCAAGATCTTATACTATACGTACAGAGCATGGAACGAAAGTAAGAAGAAATCGGGTGGATTTAGGATCTCACCCTAACCATAATGAAGACAACATGACTGAAGAATACCCTTCATCTGACATGTATGATGATCCTGATAATGGTGAACAAAGCACGATTCTAGAAAGGTCCAACATGGTCGATGAAACACAGACTGTGTATGAAAGACCCAAAAGGGAAATACGCAGACCTGAGAGACTCATTGAAACGTGTTAGATGATGTTCTTAATATGACGTTGTTAATTGTTGCATTGAAGCCTACAGGGCTTATCTTTAAAGAAAAGAGGATGTGATGTTAGTGTATTAATATTTGTAGACACTCCCTTACTAATAGGTGTAAGCCTGAATGTTTAGTGATGGTCCCTGGGACCAGGGGAATGCTGGGAAGTGGGTGGTCCAGTGTGCAGTGTGCCTGGAGCTGGTGAGGGAATAAACAGCACAGCAGTGAACTCACATGTCTCTGTGTCCCGATGACTGGATTTACAAACGTATGAACAAAACAGTTAATACAGCAGTATCCCCTCAGTGAGTAGTTGTCAAACCCTAAAAATATAATAGCTCTGGGTGGAGGAGGTAAAGCTCCTAATTTAAGCATACAGTATTGGGACCTACCCATCACGTAGCTAGATACATGTCTGTACTCATTTTATGCATCAGACTTTTTAGTTTGGGACTCAATAAACTAAACACTGGACACAACTATTTAATATTAGCAAAGGATTAGGATAGATAACTGAGATAGGACCCTATTCAGTAAGGATTGCAAATTCTGCTTTTTAGCAGAATTTGCAATCCTCTGACTCGCATGCTGGGGGCTGCCCATCACAGGGCAAGGTTGCCCAGCCTGCTACCTGCCGCCGCCATTCTGCAACCACGCACTAATTGCAATGGCAGGAGGATAGTGGCAATAGTGGCAGTGTGCTTCTGAGGATCCATGGGTGGTTATCTATAAGCCCAGGGAAACAATGCATTTGGAGGATAGGAAAGTGTCTTACCCACTTGGTTAATTTAAGTGTAGTTCTCCTATGCAGCATAGGACAGCTGAAAGCAAGTGATTAATCAGCCAGATCAGCTGTGAAAAATTGGATTTTAATTATCTACCGGTAAATCCTTTTCGCGTAGTCCGTAGAGGATGCTGGGGTCCATATTAGTATCATGGGGTATAGACGGGTCCACCAGGAGCCATTGACACTTTAAGAGTTTGAGAGTGTGGGCTGGCTCCTCCCTCTTTGCCCCCCCTACCAGACTCAGTCTAGAAACTGTACCCGAGGAGACGAGATACTTAGAGAGAAGGAAATACACAGATAGTGGCGAGAGTCATACCAACTCACACAACAAGGCAAATACGGCCAACATGCCGGAAAACTCAGCAACAGCTGAAACAGCACTGAAACAGTAAGGAACGCAGAACTTACCTAGGAACCAGGCAGTACTGAACTAAACAACCACTGCAGGATAAAGAAGTGCTGGGCGGACTATGAGAAAAGGATTTACAGGTAGGTAATTAAAATCCTATTCTCTCTTATGTCCTAGAGGATGCAGGGATCCATATTAGTACCATGGGGATGTACCAAAGCTCCCAGAATGGGAGGAAGAGCACGAAGGCTCCTGCAGAACTGCTTGACCAAACTTGAGGTCATCAGAGGCTAAAGTATCGAACTTGTAAAACTTAGCAAACGTGTTCGATCCAGACCAAGTAGCCGTTCGGCAAAGCTGTGCAGCCGAGACACCCTGGGCAGCCACCCAGGAAGAACCCACATTACGAGTAGAGTGGGCCTTAACAGATTTTGGACACGGCAATCCTGCCGTAGAATATGCATGCTGGATAGTGAACCTGATCCAGCAGGAAATCGACTGCTTAGAAGCAGGACACCCAATTTTCTTGGGATCATATAGGACAAACAGAGAGTCAGATTTTCTGTGACGTGCTGTCCTCTTCATATAAATCTTCAAAGACCTCACAACATCCAATGCCTTTGAAGCAATTGAGGAGTCAGTAGCCACTGGCACCACAATAGGTTGGTTGATATGAAAAGCCGACACAACCTTAGGATGGAACTGTTGACGAGTCCTGAGTTCCGCTCTATCTTCATGGAAGACCAGATAGGGACTTTTAAAGGACAAAGCACCCAAATTCCGACATACGTCGAGCCGAAGCCAAGGCCAACAAAGTTACCGCCTTCCATGTGAGAAACTTGATTTCAACCTCCTGTAGAGGCTCAAACCAATCAGGAACTGTAACACCACCTCAAGATCCCAGGGTGTTGTTGGCACCACAAAGGAAGGCTGGATGTGCAGAACTCCTTTCAAAAAGGTCTGAACCTCAGGGAGGACAGCCAATTGTTTCTGGAAGAAAATGGACAAAGCTGAGATCTGGACCTTGATGGAGCCCAATCTCAGGCCCACATCCACACCTGCTTGCAGGAAAAGGAGAAAACGTCCAAGTTGAAACTCCACCACAGGAAATTTCTTGGATTCACACCAAGACACATATTTTTCCAACTTCAATGGTAATGTTTAGACGTTACCCCCTTCCTAGCCTGAATCAGGGTAGGAATAACCTCGCTCGGAATACCCTTCTGAGCTAAGATATAATGCTCAACCGCCATGCCGTCAAACGTAGCCGCGGTAAGTCTTGATAAGCGAATGGCCCCTGCAGTAGAAGATCCTCTCGAAGAAGTAGGGGCCTTGGATCTTCCAGCAGTAGATCCAGCAGATCCACATACCAAGCCCTCCTTGGCCAGTCTGGAGCAATGAGGATTGCCAGAACTTTTGTTGTTTTTACAAGTTGTAGAACTCTTGGAATTAGAGGAAGTGGAGGGAATACATACACTGACGTGAACACCCACGGCGTTACTAGTGCATCCACCGCCACTGCCTGTAGGTCCCTTGTCCTGGAACAGTACCTCTGCAGCTTCTTGTTGAGGTGGGAGGCCATCATGTCTATGTGAGGAACCCCCCATCAACTGGTTACCTCCTCGAACACCTCCGGGTGGAGGACCCACTCTCCTGGATGGAGATCGTGTCTGCTGAGGAAGTCCGCTTCCCAGTTGTCTACTCCCGGAATGAATATTGCTGGCATCGCCACCGCGTGCCTTTCCGCCCAGAGAAGGATTATTGACACCTCTGACATGACAGCACTGCTCTTCGTTCCACCTTGTCGGTTTACGTAGGCCACTGTGGTCATGTTGTCCGACTGCACCTGAACAGTCCGATCCTGTAGAAGGTGTGCCGCTTGAAGAAGGCCGTTGTATACGGCTCTTAGCTCCAGGATGTTAATCGGAAGAAGGGACTCCTGACTCGACCACCTTCCTTGGAAGGTTTCCCCTTGAGCGACTACTCCCCAACCTCTTAGACTTGCATTCGTGGTTAGAAGGATCCAGTCCTTAACTCTGAACCTTCAGCCCTCCAGAAGGTGTGATAGTTGTAGCCACCAGAGGAGCGAAATCCTGGCTTTCGGAGACGTATCCTCTGGTGCATGTGTAGGTGAGATCCCGACCACTGGTCCAAGTGATCCAGATGAAAGGAGCGAGCATGAAACCTTCCATACTGCAGAGCCTCGTAGGAGGCAACCATCTTCCTCAGAAGGTGGATGCACTGATGAACCGACACCCTAGCAGGCTTCAAGACATCCCGAACCATGATTTGAATCAACAACGCTTTCTCCACTGGTAGAAACACCCTCTGCACCTCCGTGTTGAGGATCATCCCCAGGAAAGACAGCCTCCTTGTCGGCTCCAGATTTGGAAGGATCAGAATCCAACCATGCTCCTTGAGCAGATGCGTTGTGAGAGCAATGGATCTGAACAACTTCTCCTTGGATGATGCCTTGATCAACAGATCATCCAGACATGGAATTATGTTCACCCCCTGCTTGCGGAGGAGAACCATCATCTCTGCCATCATCTTGGTGAAGACCCTCGGTGCCGTGGAGAGACCGAATGGCAGTGCCTGAAACTGATAGTGATCATCTAACAGTGCAAACCTGAGATAAGCCTAATGCGGCGACCAAATGGGAATGTGGAGGTACGTATCCTTGATGTCCAGGGACACCAGGAACTCCCCCTCCGTCAGTCCTGAGATAACTGCACTCAGAGACTCCATCTTGAATTAGAAGTCCCTGAGATAAGGGTTCAAAGATTTCAAGTTCAGAATTGGCCTTACTGAACCATCCGGCTTCGGAACCACAAAAAGGTTCGAATAGTAACCTATGGTCAACTGATGAGGCGGTACTGGAACAATGACCTCCGACACTATCAATTTTCGGATAGTTTCCAGTAGAATAGCTCTGTCTGCCGGCAAAGCCGGCAAGCCTGATTTGTAGAATCTGTGAGGTGAGAGGGTTTGAAACTCCAGACTGTACCCCCTGGACACAATATCCTGTATCCAGGGGTCCAGGCCAGACGACAACCAGACGTGGCTGAAATGATGGAGTCTTGCTCCCACCTGACATTCCTCCAGGCTTAGTGGTCCACCATCATGCTGAGGACTTTGAGGTACCAGAAGCAGGCTTCTGGTCCTGGGAACCTGTGGGAGCAGGCTTTTTGGATTTGGCACAACCACCTCTAAAGAAGGTGTGAGAGGGCTTGTTCTTTCTAGGCCTAGTGGGCCGAAAGGACTGTGACGTGTTGGGAGTAAAAGGCTTCTTCGTAGCTGGTGCAGCTGAGGGGCAAAAAGGAGACTTACCCGCTGTACCCGTGGCAAATACATGCACACAGCGCCTCCCCAAACAGAGCCTGACTTGTATAGGGTAGGCTTTCCACACTTTTCCAGGATTCCGCGTCCGCAGACCATTGGCGCAGCCAGAGACCCCTGCGAGCCGAGACGGACATGGAGGAGATCCCCGCAGCCATGGAACCCAGACCCTGCATGGATTCTACCATGAACCCTGCAGAATCCTGTATGTTATGTAAAAATAAATCAACGTCACCTCTATCCATCGTAGTCAAGTCCTCTTGCAGAGTGATTGACCACTTTGCTATAGCTTTTGAAATCCATGCATAGGCAATAGTAGGCCGCAGTATAGCCCTTCAAGCCATGTATATGGATTTGAGCGTAGCATCCACTTTGCGATCTGCCGGGTCTTTCAACGCGGTAGATCCCAGGACTGGTAAGACCACCTGTTTTGATAACCTAGAGACAGAGACATCAACTATAGGCGGAGACTCCCATTTTTTTTTCTTCATCTTCCGGGAAGGGAAAAGCAACCAGAACCCTTTTAGGGATCTGGAATTTTTTCTCCGGGTTTTCCCAGGCTTTTTCAAATATAGCATTTAATTCCTTAGATGCCGGGAAGGTGAGAGGGGCTTTCTTACTGTCTGTGAAAAAGTCAGCCTCAACCTGCTCAGGAGGTGTGTCAGAAATATGTAACACATCCCGCATGGCCTCAATCATCAATTGCACCCCCTTAGCAAGTGATGCCGACCCCCTCGACACATCCTCATCACCGTCTGCTGTGTCAGAATCGGTATCCATGTCATCCTGCATAATCTGGGCAAGAGCACGTTTGTGAGAATGTACCGCAGGGGGCCCCGGGGGAGCAGTACCGGACCATACTGCCATAGAGGACTGCGATACCTGAGTAGCATGCTCAGTCCTTGCAACCCTTTCAGAAATCTGAGAAATAGCACCCTTAAGAGAGGTTAACCACTCCAGTTCTGTAGCTACAACAGTGCAATCCTGATTACATGGGATGGGATCTTCCTGAGAAGATATATCCTCTGCAGCATATGAGACAGAGTATTTAGACATGTTTGCTTGTACACCTCACACACCCCACGTACACACAGGGTACAGGGCAGGCAGAGTTTCCCCCCTAAGAATGGCAGAGAGACACAGAGATTGGAGCCAACCCACACACAGCGCTATAGAGGTAAAGGGAGACTCTTAACCAGCGCTGACTGTGTCCCTTAGTAGGTGACACAGACTCTAGACAGCCTCCCCTCCCTTCTACAACCCCCTGGTACCATACAGATAGCTGGAGGTGCTCTGGATAAACTGCTCTTCCACTGGCAGCATGTCTGCAGGCAGGAAAATGGCACTGAATGCTGCTGGGTCCGCTCTGAGGAGAAGCTACGCCCCCTTAATGGTGCTGTCTTCCCGCTCTTCCTATATTATACTGGCCTGAGGATTTTGTGCTGGCTGAGATCCGCGGACCCTGACAGGCTTTCTGGTCAGTGTAGGGTCAAGGCGCCAGCTCAGGGCGCCCCTCACAGCGCCGCACCGAAGTACCGCTGAGCTCCCCAGAGTGCAGTTTGTACTGCGCTCCTACCCTGTAGCCTCCATCTTCACATCGGCTCCCTGCTTGTTAGGGAGCCGATGACTCACTCACCACACTTCAGCTCTGTGAGGGGCTGGCAGCATGCTACTGGGGTGAGCATTCCCCTGCGGCAGGGAGCGATCTATCCCCTCTGGAGCTCAGTGTCCAGTCAGCGGAGACATTGGCTCAGACCCCACAGGGTGGACACTGCTTCCCCCCTCAGTCCCTTGCTGCAGGGAGGCTGTTGCCAGCAGCCTCCCTTTAAAAAAACAACAACTCTAAAATAAACTTTTCTAAAGAAGCTGTGTAGAGCTCCCCTAGCTGTGACCGGCTCCTCTGGGCACATTTTCTAAACTGATTCTGGTAGGAGGGGCATACAGGGAGGAGCCAGCCCACACTGTTAATCTCTTAAAGTGCCAATGGCTCCTGGTGGAACCGTCTATACCCCATGGTACTAATATGGACCCCAGCATCCTCTAGGACATAAGAGAAAGCTCCCTTTTAAACACAAAGTAGGAATGTCCTTTGAATGGCAGTCTAGGAAGAGCAGGTCTATTGTACAAAAAGGCTGCCTCAGAGGATTTATGCTGATGACCGATGCTGCAAAAGCTGGCCTGTGACTAGGGAGTAGATATCTGTTAGATAGTGATAGTACTATGAACATTTACTGTGTAATAGTTACTGGACTGCGGTCATCCTGATGAAATAAAGCTGTAGTGGAAAAGTTCAGAGTCAGTGTGTGCTTCAACTACACTGCTTCTTTTTCACAAGTGGTGTCAGTGCATGGGATGCTAAGTGGGGTTAGTTTCTACTTCCCAACTTGCAAAGAAGCCAAAAAGGAGGAAATACTGAAAATGCTTGTGATCTGGAAGCAGCAAAGTCAGCAGCAGCTGATATAGATGCAACAGCAGCAAGAATTGTGGTATGAATGGCTGCTGCTGCAATGCCAGCAACAACAACCAGGTCCTAAGGAGTAGCCCAAGCTTCAGAAAATGTCAGCTGACGATGACATAGAAGCCTACCTTACCACCTTTTGAGAGAACCCCAAATAGGGAGAAATGGGCACTGGAAGTTTGGGTGGAGAAGTTGGCGCCATACTTGTCTGCGGAAACCCTGCGGGTTTATATGGACCTAGAGTAGAGGGAGGTAGGGAGGTGTTGTTGTATTCGACTTTAAAGACCAAGATACTGGCATGTATCAGCACTACCAGGCTAGGCTAAAAGCAGTGCTTTTATGAGTGGCATTTCTCCAAAGAAACTCCGCTCAGAACTCAGTTGGCCGCTTTGATCAAAATACTAAGTGATTGGTTGAAACCAGAGGAAATCTCTCCCCATCAGATGGTGGAGCTGTTGGAAATTGACCAGTGCATCCGAACTTTGGACCAGAGTCTGCAGATGTGGGTTATATATGCAGACTCCCAAACCCTCAAGAAACTCACCTCGCTGGTGGAGAGATTAGGGGCACAGTAGCAAATGGCCAAGCCTTTTGGTTTTGTGACAAATCCTGTTCCAAGACAAAAACTGAGGTTATCCAGGAATTGCCTGGGGCTGACAGTGAAAACCCATGTGGATAAAGAGGGGAACACGAAGGCTGGCTAAGATAAATAGCGGGATGTAATGGAGTCCGAGATCGCCAGATGTGCGAGATGCCTCCACGCTATGCCATGTAAGTGATTGCCCCTTTAAAAAAACATCTGAGATAGGCTGGCATCCCACATCTCCGGTGATCACGGACTCCATTACGTCCCGCCGAATGTGTTTTGAATGTGGGAAGCCCAGATACATCCGGATGGAGTGCCTGACACTGCACAAGTATTTAGACTGCCCAGGAGGCAGGACCAATGCATCCAAGCTACTGTACCATGAGTGTCCCCCAGCATGGCAATGCATTGTTTTGGGTAACAGTGCACGTTAACCAGAGTGAGATCCTGTCATAAGTGGACACCGGTAGTGAACTTACTTTTGTTTCGGGTTCACTGATCCCAGTGGAGCCCGCAGCTCAGCTAACAAAGTAAAGGCCCTGTGTATTCATGGGACATCTGAGAAATATTAGAGGACTCTCCTGCCAGTCACCCTCAGGTGCCAGATAGTGTGGACCATGGTCGGCAATAGATACTAAACTGCCTTACCCATTTATTTTTGGTTGTTACCACCCAGTACCTAGAGCGAGTCTGACCGGACATACCCACAACTAATTTACTGGCTGGGCCTTCAGTTTTGAAGAATATTCCTAAGGGAGAAAAAGATTTACACCTCAGAAAAACGGAGTTGCCATTGCAGGAAGCTGCTTGAGTGACTGAAAGCAAAGCAACATGAAAAGCACACCAGCTAATGGATACAGGTCGACTGTTTGTGGTCCTCCTAGGGGATCCCACAGATGAGCCCCTCCCCAGAACCCAATGAGGACACGGACTGGTCACTGGTGCTGAGACTATTTCCATTTCAGGTCATTGCAGGAGACCAAGTTAATGATGCTGCCCTGGAATAAGCCTTTAAGGCAGTGATGGAGGTATATGGGATGCCCCGAGTAGCCCCACCATCAGAGGGAGGGCCCTACTTTGTACTTTGTGATTAAGAATGATTGCCTGTAAAGAGGAAGCACTATACAGTAGATAGTGGTGGAACAGCTAGTAGTGCCCCAAGTACATGTTCCGCTGATTTTAAAAGAAGAAAATACTCATGTTTGTGGGGTAGGTACCTGGGAGAGGGTCCTGTTTAGGTTTCATTGGCCGGCGGTCCACATGTCCCTGAAAAAGTATTGCTGGGCTTGCCCTGCTTGCCAGGGAACCTGCCCTAAATCCTCATACTGGGCCCCTCTTGTTCCACTGCCATTGATACAGGTGCCATTTGAGCAAATTGGCATGGATTTGGTTGGGCCTCCTAGAAAAGTCAGCTCAAGTCCACAAGCATGTTATGGTGGTACTATATTATGCAACACACTATCTCGAAGTAATACCCTTACAAAACAAAGTCTAGCACGATAGGTAGGGACTGGAAGTTGGTACATTTGTATACCTAATTGGGAATCCCTAAGGAATTTCTTACGGATCAAGGTACGTCATTCATGTCCAGATTAATGGAAGATATGTGTCAGCTGCTAGGGGTGAAAACCCTCCACACAGTGGAGAGGTTTAATCAGGACTGACAACAGAATTTTGGGGGCCTGGTGCCCTTTTTTTGGTGGACCACCCCCTCTCCAACACAACCTCCAACCCCACTACCCTTGACCCCATGCAAATGTTAATATTACACCACAGACTGGGTAGGAGTATGACAAATAACATGGGGCATGTTCATGAGCCATCAGACATTCACTTACACTTTGCGGCATATTTAATTAGTCATGGGTGTAGTGCGCCTGCAGCTCCCATATCTAATGCTGAAAGCTATTCAATTATTTGCTAATTTCCACACACAGTAGTCCTGCATTTTATGTATGTTAACTCATAGTTCCTGGGTTAAATGCCCAGAGCTACCCTGGGTCTGAGGCTTACACAGTGGGTAGCTGCCGTAATTGAATAGCTCATGGCGGAGCTGCAGCCATGCAGTAAGTCCATGGCTAATAGAATAGGAAGAGGGGAAAGTAAAGAGGGAGAGGGGAGAGTGGGAGAGAGAGATGGAGAGATAGATTGGTGGGAAAGAGAGAGTGGGGAGAGAATGGGAGAGGAGACAAAGAGAGATAGTGGGGGATGGGAGAGAGAAAGAGTTGGAAGAGAGAGGTAGATGGAGAGAGTGGGAGGAGAGAGTAGGAATAGAGTGGGGGAGAGAGTGTTGGGAGAGAGAGGGTTAGGAGATAGATCCCAGTAGTCAGGCAGATGTCACACATATTGCATACAACATTAACGGCATGTTTATATGTGTTAACCACCCTTCCTCCCCCTGCTGTGTGTGGTCTGCAGCAGTTACCACTGTTTATAGATATACAGGATAGATAGATAGATAGATAGATAGATAGATAGATAGATAGATAGATAGATAGATAGATAGATAGATAGTAACAATGCCACCACTGCCTATCAACTTGCGTCATACATTCTGCAGCTTCCTAGTGATTTCTAAGCTTACTTGTCAGTCGCGCAACACAACACTCAGCACGTCATACAGAGATACCCATACTAGGAACACTGGATGTGGATCAGGAAACTAAAGTTTTTATTGGTATATGTTTTGAATCCTCCACTTATCCACATCGTTTAAACTATGAAATTGGGTCTGATTCAGAGTTGGATCCAGCAGTGTCTATTGGTAGTAACCCGACTGTGACTTTATGCAAATCTCAATACAAAGTCCTTCACTTGTGTACATCTGTGTGTCTGAATGTGAAAGGAGGGAGACGCATATAGCCACACCATCATTCACACCAACAAAACTTGCACCAGCACTATGGCAGATACACATTCCACACTTGGGCTCCTATGTGAGATGTTGAGTGTCTGTGTATACAATACCTTTTATGACATGCCTGCGACACTAAGACACTACCCTGTCACCACCCTGGAAAGCCCACTACATTTTCAACACACTTCTCTGTGCATGCATCTGAAATTGCAAGTGTGACAGCTGAATGTGAATTTATTATCTACCTATACTTGATCTATGGAAGCAATCTGTTGGCAGCTCACTTTTGACATCCGATGATTAATTGGAGACAACCTGTGTGGTGTATGGTATTTAGTAGAAGTGATATTTGTGCATGGAACCAACAACTATAAAAGCTGCAGTAACAGCTGCTGATTTTGTGGACTTGTAAATAATTGGTCTTTATATATATATATATATATATATATATATATATATCTATCAAGCTTGAAGAGCGGGGTGATCTCGTTTCTTTACTTGTTATAAGTCCTGGGAGTGCTGCCTGTTCCATTGGATATACTGCTCGTACAGCTTTGGAGGGCATGCTGTTTTTGTAACTAGTACGGAGTGCCGAGTATTCACATTGTGTGTGTGTGTATATATATATATATATATATGCACTCACCAGACTTCTTCAAAAGTACAAAACGAGCCTTTAATGTCACCAGCACATACTCACAAGGTCATGACCTTGTGAGTATGTGCTGGTGACATTAAAGGCTCGTTTTGTACTTTTGAAGAAGTCTGGTGAGTGCATCCTTATTTCTTGAAGATATATTTGGGACTTTGTCTGGATTGGACTTTGCTCTGGATTTGGCACCCCAGCCGATGTATGAAAAGGATTTGTGAGTGCGGCTTCTACATCATATATATATATATATATATATGTTGTGACCCCTCCCCAGGGATAGGACCCTATTCAATACTTGCAGTATGAGAGACGGCACTTGGAGTCTTTGAAATCAGCAAAGACGTGTATTAAAGTGCTACATCAACATTTCGGGGACCACCTGATGAAGCGGACGGTGGTCCCTGAAACGTTGATGTAGCACTTTAATACACATTTTGCTGATTTCAAAAGCTCCGAGTGCCACCTCTCATTCCACAAGTATATACAGATAGATAGATAGATAGATAGATAGATAGATAGATAGATAGATAGATAGATAGATAGATAGATAGATAGATACATAGATTTATTTTCACTGATTATTGATCAAGAGATTAAGCACTGATTTTTGTTCTATACATTCAAATTATAACGTTGTATCATAGTATAGCACATTAAATTTTATAAGTAGCTGGGAAGCATGGATTTACTGAAGCTGGAACCTCTGAATGACATGAACAGCAGGAATCATAACAGCTTATAGCACTGCAGAGCCTACTGTTATAATGGTCAGTTCTGGACCATAGTTACAAGGTAATGTAAGTATAGTTTGTGTGTAGATGTAAAATAAGCTACAATAGTTTACAGAGGTGAGGAGAAAGCAAACTAAAATTATAGCGGAAAGCTATGCATTACGCTAACTGTATGTACTAACTGTGTGTACTAAGTGTGTGTGTGTGTGCGTGTGTGTGTCTATGTGTGTCTGTGTGTGTGTATTTGCATACATAGGTAGACAGATATATAGACAGACAGAGAGAGATAGATAGATAGATAGATAGATAGATAGATAGATAGATAGATAGATAGATAGATAGATGATAGATAGAGATGTAGCCATGCTCATCGTTGCTGCTGCTGAGCCAGGCATCCTAGTCATGCCATACAAATAGCACAGGTACAGTAGGGAAAGTAAGGCATGATAAGGCACAAGAGGATCCACATCACCACTGGGTGGCGATTGTTTCTCTAAAGAAAACTACAGTACAGTGCTGAATAGTAGTGGATGGATATGGCACTTCAGAATATTGAACAATGTAGCAAGCCCTGACACATTAAATATAGTAGTTATGTTTTAATACATTAACACTGCAAGGTAGAATATGAAATCACCAGAACGGCAGGCACTCGGTGACCACATTGCAAAAAAATTACAATTCAGTAACATCACTATGTCACTGCAGGCATCAGTCACCTATCTCCAAGGCTCTCTTGGCATAGTGGTATTGCTGATGATTACCATGCCCATGAGCTATGGTTCAATTCCCGCAAAGGACAAACTTGTATTGTATATCTGTATAAAAATTAGCATCCAAAGTTTTTTCTAATTTTCCCAAAACAAGTTCTCTCATATGTATACAGACTCAGTCATGCACACTGATATACAGTCAAAATTAGCAAAAAAACTAAGGTGCTAATTTTTACACAAATATACAATACAAATTACGAGAGTCTTATCTTTATGAGTGAGTTTACTGTAAATCTTCCCATGCCTCCCCATTGCTTTAATAGGCAGCCTCCCCCACCCCCGATCCCACCTCTGTGAGAATTCTGATTTCACGGACTGGGTATACTGCTTAGTAAATGACAGCATGAGCCATTCATTTATACACAGTGGTGTACCGGCCATGCTGTGTTTGTAATTTACTAAGCAGTGCTCCCAGTCGTGAAATCACAAGTCTCACAGGGGTTAGGATTGGGAGTGTGGGAGGCTGCCTATTAAAGCAATGGGGAGGAACAGGAAGAAGTACAGTAAACTCAGGCTCATAAAGATAAGACCCTCATAATTTGAAAAGTCACACTTGTATTGTGTATTTGTGTAAAAAGTAGCACCTACGGTTCTTCTAATTTTAACTGTACATCTGTGTGCATGCCTAAATCTGTATACAAAGTATGACAGAACTTGTTTTGGGAAAATTAAAAAAAAAAACACTGTGGATGCAAATTTTGACACAGATATAATGCTACTTTTTACGCAAATATAAAAGTTTGGCATTTCAAATTATGACAGTGTTTTCTTTATGATACTGAGTTTACTCTACTTCTTCCTGGACCTCGCCATTGCTTTAATAGGCAGCCTCCCCCACCCTCTGTGAGACTTGTGATTTAACAGACTGGGTGTACTGCTTAGCAAATGACAAACACAACACAACTGTATGTAAATAAATGGCTAATTCTGGCTTTGGTTAAGGGAAGGGAACACAAAAGGCACATATATTTGTGAGGCATATGATATGCAACATGTCTATATTCTGTGTGTGAGTCCGGCTATATCTTCATACAAAATTCTACATTACAGTGATTTCCAGGAAAACAATGTAACATAGAATTTCATTAGCAGATACATCTGCAGACTCAAACTGTGTGTGTGTGTGTGTGTGTGTATTTGCATACATAGGTAGACAGATATATAGACAGACAGAGATAGATAGATGATAGATAGATAGATAGATAGATAGATAGATAGATAGATAGATAGATAGATAGATAGAGATGTAGCCATGCTCATCGTTGCTGCTGCTGAGCCAGGCATCCTAGTCATGCCATACAAATAGCACAGGTACAGTAGGGAAAGTAAGGCATGATAAGGCACAAGAGGATCCACATCACCACTGGGTGGCGATTGTTTCTCTAAAGAAAACTACAGTACAGTGCTGAATAGTAGTGGATGGATATGGCACTTCAGAATATTGAACAATGTAGCAATCCCTGACACATTAAATATAGTAGTTATGTTTTAATACATTAACACTGCAAGGTAGAATATGAAATCACCAGAACGGCAGGCACTCGGTGACCACATTGCAAAAAAAATTACAATTGAGTGACATCACTATGTCACTGCAGGCATCAGTCACCTATCTCCAAGGCTCTCTTGGCATAGTGGTATTGCTGATGATTACCATGCCCATGAGCTATGGTTCAATTCCCGCAAAGGACAAACTTGTATTGTATATCTGTATAAAAATTAGCATCCAAAGTTTTTTCTAATTTTCCCAAAACAAGTTCTCTCATATGTATACAGACTCAGTCATGCACACTGATATACAGTCAAAATTAGCAAAAAAAACTAAGGTGCTACTTTTTACACAAATATACAATACAAATTACGAGAGTCTTATCTTTATGAGTGAGTTTACTGTAAATCTTCCCATGCCTCCCCATTGCTTTAATAGGCAGCCTCCCCCACCCCCGATCCCACCTCTGTGAGAATTCTGATTTCACAGACTGGGTATACTGCTTAGTAAATGACAGCATGAGCCATTCATTTATACACAGTGGTGTACCGGCAATGCTGTGTTTGTAATTTACTAAGCAGTACTCCCAGTCGTGAAATCACAAGTCTCACAGGGGTTAGGATTGGGGGTGTGGGAGGCTGCCTATTAAAGCAATGGGGAGGAACAGGAAGAAGTACAGTAAACTCAGACTCATAAAGATAAGACCCTCATAATTTGAAAAGTCACACTTGTATTGTATATTTGTGTAAAAAGTAGCACCTACAGTTTTTCTAATTTTAACTGTACATCTGTGTGCATGCCTAAATCTGTATACAAAGTATGACAGAACTTGTTTTGGGAAAATTAAAAAAACACTGTGGATGCAAATTTTGACACAGATATAATGCTACTTTTTACGCATATATAAAAGTTTGGCATTTCAAATTATGACAGTGTTTTCTTTATGATACTGAGTTTACTCTACTTCTTCCTGGACCTCGCCATTGTTTTAATAGGCAGCCTCCCCCACCCTCTGTGAGATTTGTGATTTAACAGACTGGGTGTACTGCTTAGAAAATGACAAACACAACACAGCTGTATGTAAATAAATGGCTAATTCTGGCTTTGGTTGAGGGAAGGGAACACAAAAGGCACATATATTTGTGAGGCATATGATATGCAATATGTCTATATTCTGTGTGTGAGTCCGGCTATATCTTCATACGAAATTCTACATTACAGTGATTTCCAGGAAAACAATGTAACATAGAATTTCATTAGCAGATACATCTGCAGACTCAAACTGAATATAGGCATGCCACATATCATTTTAATCAGCAGAAGCTGCTGGTGCATTCTATTTCCATAGCAATGTGCATAAGATGCATTTATGGCAAGAAAAGACCCCCAACGTTAGCAGAGCTTCCCAGCAACTGACAGCTCACTGTTGTGTTTGTCATTTACTAAGCAGTACACCCAGTCTGTGAAATCACGTCTCACTGTGGGTGAGATTAGTGGTGGGGGAGGCTGCCTATTAAAGCAATGGGGAGGCCCAAGAAGAAATACAATAATCTCAGTCTCATAAAGATAATAATACTCTCATAATTTAAATAAGCCAAACTTCCATATTTGTGTAAAAAGTAGCATAAGATCTTTGTAATATTAGCATCCACAGTTTTTTTCTGATTTTCCCAAAACAAGTTCTATCATACTTTATATACAGACTCAGATATGCACACAGATATACAGTCAAAATGAAAAAAAAATGTAGGTGCTACTTTTTACACAAATACACAATACAAGTGTGACTTTTCAAATTTCAAGATTCTTATCTTTTTTGAGACTTAGTTTACTGTACTTCTTCCTGTGCCTCCCCTTGCTTTAATAGGCAGCCTCCCCCAACCCCAATCCCACCCCCTGTGACACTTGTGATTTCATGGACTGGGTGCACTGCTTAGTAAATGACAAACACAATACGGCCGGTACACTACTGTATATAAATGAATGGCTCATGCTGTCATTTACTAAGCAGTACACCCAATCCATGAAATAACAAGTCTTATGGAGGTGGAGGAGGCTGCCTATTAAAGCAGTAGGGAGGCCTGGTAAGAAGTACAGTAAACTCATAAAGATAAGACTCTCAAATTTTGAAAAGTCACAATTGTATTGTATATTTGTGTAAAAAGCAGCACCTACAGTTTTTTGTTAACTTTGACTATATATCTGTATGCATGTCTGAGTCTGCATACACCGTATGAGAGAACTTGTTTTGGAAAATTTAGATAAAAACTGGATGCTATTTTTTACACAGAAATACAATTGTGTACTTTTCAGGAATCGAACCCTAGCTCATGGCATGGTAACCATTGGCAATACCACTATGCCAAGAGAGCTATGGAGAAAGGTAACTGACATCTGCAGTGACAGAGTGAGGTTGCTCATTGTATTTTTTTATAGCGCTATGTCCCCCAACTTTATCACTGATTGTAATGATTTTTTATTTTAGAGAGCTGTGTAGAACTCTCAACTGTGCTTTTCTTTGTGTGCGTTGGAGACGCTGAGCAATATTTTTCTGTACAATAGTATCACAGGGAAATAGATTCCACTGAGAAATTGGGTGCTATAATCACTTAAAGATAATTTAGCAATTAAAACAGTACCTTTGTACAGTTTATTTTATTTTATAGCTGCTCCTATATGGCAAACTGGATGCCTAAACATAGAAATAGCGTAATGTTTGTATAGACTCAAACAAGGAGTGCTTATAAAATAACATATAATGCAATTCTATAATGCAACTCTCAACTGTGCTTTTCATTGTGTGCGTTGGAGACGCTGAGCAAATATTTTTCGGTACAATAGTATCACAGCGAAATAGATTCCACTTAAAAACTGGGTGCTATAATCACTTAAAGATAATTTAGCAATTAAAAAAGTACCTTTGTATAGTTTATTTTATTTTATAGCTGCTCCTATATGGCAAACTGGATGCCTAAACATAGAAATAGCGTAATGTTTGTATAGACTCAAACAAGGAGTGCTTATAAAATAACATATAATGCAATTCTATAATGCAACTCTCAACTGTGCTTTTCTTTGTGTGCGTTGGATACGCTGAGCAAATATTTTTCTGTGTTCACATTTCTAATTAATGTAGAGATCATCTAAAAAAGTAGTTCTTAAACTAAAGGCATCGTTTGACCTTACAATGGAGACTTCAAACATGCACAATAGTGGTTTTTAAAAGGATCACCTGGTGGACGAACACCAGTATTGCACTCGATGTAGACTTCATTTATGACACTGTGACAGAATACACTGAGCTGTGACAAGGCGCAGGCACACGTAATGCAACTAGTTTTTCACACTACATGCCACATGGAGGATAGATGAGCATGGCTACATCTGTAGCTAGATAGATAGATAGATAGATAGAGAGAGAGAGAGAGAGAGAGAGAGAGAGATAGACAGATATATATGGGAATTTAGTAAGCAAACATTTTTGTGTGTGTCCCAAATTGCACAAAGCCAAGCCCCGTGTTTTGTGTCTGTAGTCTTAAAAATCTTGTAGTACTGTATATGGTGCGTGGTGCTTTGCACAGACCTGAGACCATCAGCACATGATGTTCGGTACTTTGTGCATGCGCAGGACCTGTGGAACAGATACAGTGCCAATGAGAAGAAGGGGTGGCTATTAAAAAATGTGATGTGAGCCAATCACAGCTCATGGACCACCAGCCAATGAGAAGCTGCCAAGCAGCAGCTTTTCATTGGCTAGTGGTCCATGAGCCATGGTTTGTGCACAATCAGGTGGCTCCTTCTTTTGAATAGCAGCTGGTCTGCGAGTCCTGTCAGGCGGCCGCTGCCAGCTTTACACTGCAGCCGGGACCCGATGGTCCAGGCTCTCAGGATAAAAAGGGTGAGATGGGGTGGGGTAAAAGAAGCAGGGTGTGAGATGGAGTGCGAGAAGCAGGGGGTGATAGAAGCTGATGGTGAGATGGAGTGAGGAGCAGGGGGTGAGATGAGCATAAGGTGAGATGGAGTGAGAGAAGCAGAGGGTGAGCTGGTGGTGAAAGAAGCAGATGGCGAGATGGAGTGAGAGGAGCAGGGGTGAGATGGAGTAAGAGGTGCAGGGTGGTGAGATAGAAGCAGAGCCTGAAGGGGTAGCAGGGAGTGAGAGGGGTAAGGGGTAAGTAAAAGAAAGAAAGATGCAGGTGATCAGACAAAGAATGAAGATATGGACACATGAGAAGAGTGACAGACAAAGAAAACATAAGATAGCAGAAGGGACACATGGAAGACATAAGAGAGGTGAGAAAAAGTTGTACAACATCCTGCTATAATGGGCACCACATCTAAAATGGGGGGCGGTTGGTCAGGGCCGGTGCAAGGTCTCTATGCACCCTAGGCAAAGCTTCAACCTGGTGCCCCCTAACCTGCAATCCCCTGCAGGAGGTGCATCAGGGCTAAGAGGAGCGGCCATGGGGGCACCCCTCGGGAGCCATAGCTACAGTCGCCTCCTATGTGCCTTCACATGACTTGATGTTACACGTGTCAGCACAGAGGGAGCGCTAAGGCACTATGTGGTACAGCCTGATAGTGGTTGCTGCACCTGATTAGACCCGCAGCAGCAGCCAGCACAGTGTTATAGGAGGAGGCCGCATACAGAGATATCCTTCAGTTTTTTGCTAGATGAATTCATTGGTGCTCTCCAGGAGCTGGCGCCCCTAGGCAGACGCCTAAAGCTGCCTAATGGTATAGCCGGCCCTGGGGGGGGGGGGGGGGGGGCATTGCTCTGAGCATTGTGTGTTTAAGGGGCACTGCTACTGTGGGCAATGTGTGTGTAAGTGGCACTGTTACTGTGGGCAGTTTCCATGTAAGGAGCTCTGAATAAAAAGTGTCATACAGTATAAAACATAGCAGAACATGTACATGAAGTTTACCAATATTGCTGCTGAAGCATTCATAAGACCCAAATAAGCAGCGGATGGCCAATTCCAAGGTTTGGTGCTGTTGTTGGCAATCGGAAGAAGATGATGGCATCAGTGAGAGAAGAGAAAGCATATGAGGGATAAAGGCCCTCATGAGAGCTTACAGTCTAAAGGGGAGTGGCAGAAAAGTGACACAGCAATGGGATAGAAGGAGCGCTGGAAGGTTTTCATAAAGAAGTGGGCCTTGAGACTCCATTTGAACTTTTATAATGAAGTAGAGAGTCTTTTATGGTTAGGGAAAATGTTCCAGAGGTAGGGAGCAGAATAGGCAAAATCTTGGAGGTGGAAGTGGAAGGAAGTAATGAGTTATGAGAAGAGGTAGCATTTTTTGTGGAGCAATGTGGGCTGGCAGTCCTGGCAGAAGTGTGAAGGAAGATTAAGTCAGATATGTAAATAGAAGAGGAATGGATGAGGGATTTGTAAGTGAGTTTGAAGAGTTTGATTTGGGTACTAATGGGGATGGGGAGCCAGTGTAGGGCTTGTAGGAGAGGGGAGGCAGATGTAGTGGATTTGAATAAGAAAATTAGCCAGAAAGCAGCAATGTGGACATATTGGAGTGGACAGAGATGGGAGACATGGATGCCAGATAAGAGGAGGTTACAGTAGTCCAGTGTAGATATGATCAGTGAGTGGATGAGGGTCTTAGCTACCTCCTGGATGAGAAAGGGTCTGATTCTGGAGATTTTTCTGAGAAGAAAATTGACGAACTGTGAAAGGTACTGAATGTGTGGTTGGAGTCAAGAATAATGCCAAGACAGGCAATTGTGGGCTAGAAAAGATGGTGGTGCTGTTAACAGATAATGAAATTGAAGGAGGTGAATTTATTTGCGAGGATGGGAAGATTATCAGCTCAGCTTTAGACAAGTTAAGTTTACAAAAGCGCTGAGACATCAAAGAGGAAATAGCAAAGTGGTCAGGGAAGGAGATGTAGATTTGAGTGTCATCAGCATAGAGATTATATTGGAGGCCAAAGGAGCCAATGAGCTTACATAAAGAGAATGTATAAAGGTAAAATAGAAGAGGTCCATAAACTGAACCTTGAGCAACATCACTGGTCGATAGAAGAAGTGGGAGGGAAGTGGAATTATGAGAGGAAACAGAGAAAAAGCAGTCCTAGAGGTAGGAGGACAGACAGGAGTGGGTGGTATTATGCAAAGTGAGGGAGTATAGGATTTGCAGGAGAACAGGGTGGTTAACAGTGTCAAGTGCAGCAGAGAAATCAAGGAGAAGATATTACATTATTATTTTTATTACATGCCTATATTTTTTATTACAATATTATGGGGAAAATACTATAATATTTATAGAAGGGGCAATACATATTTATGATGGGACAACACTTATTTTTTATTATGGTTTGGTGTGTGTTTTTTTTTAACTACATAGAATTGTGGTTTCAGAACTGGTGTTTTTTAATAATGCAATCTGATGTATGGATTTAAAATTAGCCTTTAGTAAATTGATACAATGTGACCAAGCCCACAGGCGAAATGCGTTATCCACAGCTGATGCCGCTGCTTGTGAGGGACCCCTTGAACCTGCATGTCTGCTTTATGCGCCTTTCTTTTTAATTAGTCACAGGTACTGTGTCTTTTTTTTCCCAGTCCACTCTCATTCCCCCATTGTGCAGCGGCTTCCTGCAATGTCAGGTTGATATCAGGGGGCCGCACACACTCTAACAGGAACAGCAGAAGGGTCACTCTCCTTCCTTCTAACCAGCAGATCACCTGGCTGCTCTCTCATCAACCATCTGCTGTTTGTCACAGGCAACTTGACATTCAAGATGGTGGACAAGCAGAGACAACTGGACAAGCAGAGGTAGCAGGGAACTCTGATTCACTGGTCTGTGTAAACCAACTCTATACATACTTAAAATTGCTTATCAGTCTATGATTTTATGGTATCTCCGGTATAATATGTGCACATAAAAACTGACACAGTTTTGATGTTTAACAATTTAGGCTGGCTATGTGCATGTAAAATGGATACACTGTCCTTTTCAATGTGCTATTGTATCACGTTTACGGTTTAACTTTGTTTCCAAAACCAGCTACAGTTTAGATACTACTCACTCTCCATTCATACAAAGGAGTGTGCAGATTGGTAAAAAAACTGAATCTATCTGGCCCCAGACAATATAGGCATGTGATTCATATAAGGCGTAAGGAGGAATAAGCAAGTTCTGGCTCTGTTCCATCTTGTGTGCAACCCAATTTTTTGTGTGCTGTGTAAATACCCTAGGCATGATATGTGCATAAATAATTTGTCTCACACCAGACATTACATGTAGGAGCCTCACACAATAAGTGATTTTGTCTATTCGTAATTTTGACAATCAAGATGATGTAACAGCAGAGGTAGCAGGGAATCCTGATTGACTGGCCTGTTGAAATCAGCTCTGAATACACTTTTTAGTAGCTGGAAAATTGCCTATTAATCTGTGATTATAACACCTCTGGTACAATATGTGCACAAAAAAACTGACACAGTTTTTGATGTTTAACCATGTTGGTAATATTTAACTTCAGAATTTAAAAGACTTATGATTTAGCACTTTTTGAAGGTTGAGCAATAATAGGTGACATAGAATTAACCATATAGTTCAATACATTGGTTTCATTTAGTTTGATTTTATTATTAAATTACCCACACTGGGAATATAATTATTTACCTAATTAAATATGCAGGACACGATCTAACTACTACAAATTATTTATTTTTTATTTTTCTGTGTTATGTGGTTTTTGTCCTAAAAATTTAAGAATTTGTGATATTTTAACATATATAATAAAAGTTACATTTTAATATTTATGAACACTGGCACTACTCTGTTTTTCACAATATAAAGAATGAGTGCACCCCAAAAAGAGTCTTCTTTTCTTTCTTGTGTTAATATGAGTTGCTTCTGACTCTGGGGAGCACCACTAACCCTTGAACCATTGAACTTTCATCTCCTAATCATTGTAGGTAGTTGTTGTTGTTTTTTAATCCAAACCGTTCTCCTGAAAAATGTCTCCCCTTTTTCTGTAGGGGATTTTTCAGAGATAGGAGAAGGTCTAGTGCAGCTTTGTCTCATAACCTTTTTGTGCACTGCTGCAAACTGCAAAAAAAACTACCAAAAAGACATTCCGTTTTATAAAAGTACACTTCTGTAAATTTCCCACCAAGACTAATGCAGTACCATACACTGTTAATTGAATATTAAAATAAAACAAATTCGTTTACTATGCAATGTACTATATAGTGGTATTCTCTTGCAAGTTTTCTGTTATATATTGTATGTGCTGCAGTGGTGCAGGTCATTCTAGCAAACTCAAGACATTTATGTTTCATTTATTAAAGGCTCAATTGCTTTGGCAAATGGTTGTTCTTTTTTTTCTAGATTGGCTTTATAGCTCTCCATCTGTTGTATACTTTGCTAGTGTCTGCCATGTGTTTCCGAGCTGCTAGATAAATGTTTCTGTTTTGACTATAAATTAGTGGCATACAGTACTCTAAATTACACACATACTATAAAGTCATATTAAAGGGCTGATGTAGAGATACGATTTACCTCATTTTTGTGGTACACATTTTGATGTTTTTCTTAACTCAATTAATACTGTTATTCTTGTATTTGCATCTATATTTTAATGACTCCAAATGGTATTGGGTGGGGGTGAGTACATATGGTGGCAGTAACTAGTAGTGGAAAACTTGATGGGGATACCACGCACCCAGTAACACAACCCTAATATATATACGGCATCACTCTAAATAATAACACAATATGCAAATTATGTAATTTGAGTATAAAAAAACCCAACACAGATGACAGCATTTGTTTATATTGTTACACAGCAGGAACAAAAGGTCTTTTGCAAGAAATAATTATTTTGTAGTACAGGTAGGGGGTAATGCACTCTGTAACACAACCCTAATATATGCTGTGTCTTACCATAACACATAATTCTTGATGAATATATAAAAAATGTTTTATTGAATTAGATATGGCTGAATATGTTTTTTAAAAATATTATTCTTTTTTAAAAACAGTCAGGGACATGCTCAAAAAATGTTTTTTTGGGGTGCAGCTCAGATGGTAACCAGTCTATAGATCTACACTAAAAAGGTCAACAGTCAGTAGGTTGACCACTAATGGTAGATATGCATTAGGTTGACAGGGTCAAAAGATCAACATGGTTGACACAAGTTTTTTTCAAAAAATTTCTTTCAACTTTTTCATACTTCACCATTTACGTGGACTATGTTTGGCAATAGTAACCTATACCGAGTGCAGCTGTAGCACAGCAAGCCATGCGAGGGGATGCGGTACATGAATAGGCCTTGTTTGTGGCAGAAAAGTGACAAAACACCCCCCAAAAAAGAAAAAAAATTGTGTCTACCTTTTTTGTGTTGACCATTTCCATGTCAATCTTTTGACACTGTCAACCTTTTGACACTATCAACCTTTTTATTTTCTCCCTCTTCTATATATCAACCTTTTGACACTGTCGACCTTTTGATCCTATTGACCTAATGCATGTCTACCATTAGTGGTTGACTGTAGACCTTTTTAGTGTAGATCTAATAATCCACAACCTCTCAGACAAAGCAAAGTATTATTGGACAGATAATCCAAAGTCAATACTGTGTCAAAGTCGAAAAATATAGCGACCTATGATGCCTTGTACTAACCCCATGCGCTTGCCCGCTGCACGTGCACATTCTCTCCCGTGCGTGCGCATATTCGCAGTTGCGTGACGGCGCCTCCACGGCCGTGCGCTCAGGCGCGTGGTATGTGCATTTACGGTAGAGTTTGTGTGCGTCTGGCGGGCGACTCGATCGTTACATAGTTAATCCAAATAATGTATTTTATAGGTTATGGTCCCCTTAATAATATCAGTAAGTTTGTTTAGTGTAACTGGTTCATGGACAGAGAGATCCCTCTTTACATGATACGAAGGGTCAGATAGGTTTTGAGCAGTTGTGTTTAGTATGCAACGGTAGAGTATATTATTAGTAACATTCCGGTATTGGTTTGAAAGAGATTAATCGCTCCTGCGTATAGTTATGTTTATAAGAAGTTTATGGACATTTACTGTATTTGCAGTTCATTATCCATGCGGCGGGAATCCTGAGATTCCCTCCCACCTGAGCAACTTGAAATAGTCGCAGCCCGCCTGTTCAAATCAACCTATGACCTTTTGTTATAATGTGAAGACAGATTCCTGTGTCCAATGAACAATGAGATTGTAGGGCCCTTTGTAGTGTACTGTATGTAGTGTATATAAGAACAGCCAGCCTGGCCCAGCTCAGTCTACTCTCCACAACGGTTTTCATCATTGACTAACTAGAGAGCTGGTTCCAGGACTGTGCAGCGATCATTCCCCAGTGTGTAAGTTTTTCTCTGTAACCAACTTGTTCTCTGTTTGTATTTGCCATACTCTCTCTCTCTCTCTGTTATTGTTTAGGATTAAGACGCTGTTGTATATTGTATATTTTCAGTTATTCTGTTTAGGTGTTTTATGTTAGTGCTGTAGTGTATAAGCTGTAACTGTTTTCCCCTTTTACATACTAAAATCATCTAGATAAAGGTTTTAGAACCTTACAAGGTATTATGTGTTTATCATTACATTGCTAAAGGTATTCGGAGCGTCTCAATCGCTCAAGCAGCTTTTATATAAAAGAGGTTAATCAGCGTTACATTGTGTTGCATACAAGGCTTACTGTGTGTCATCCTGTGAGCGTCTGCGCCGCTCGTGTTCCTCTTGTGGGCACAGCGTCCGCTACGCTAGTAGCGTAGCATTACGGTACTCGGACCGCCTATAGCGTGCTCGATACCCAGCGTAAGCCGTGAGCGAACGTGCCGCTCGTGCGTCTCGATCACGGCCTAGTGTCTGCTACGCTAAGTGCGTACCCTTACGGTACCCCGTACGCCCATTGAGTACTGAGTCTCTTACCAATATATAGTGAAGGTTATAAGATAAATAATTAGCTTTATCAACTGTCTCTGGCCAAGCTCATACACAAGTGATAAGCAATACTGCAGAATAATTTCAGTAAGGAAACATAAGAAAAGTGCAGGTTTACTTTCACAAACAAGAGATTTTTATTTGATTGTATTTTTATGTTTTCTTGACTTGTTTTTTTGTAACACCACACACAGGGGTAGGAACGGCTTGTGCCGCTACAGCACTTCCTGCTTCTCCTCATTAATGAGGCAAAGCAGGAAGCTACAGCAACAAGACGTATTAACATCTTGAGCTAAATGTAATAGCCTCTGAGTTTCTGGAGGGTGCGAGATTTTGTGCAAGTCTACCTGTTTTTTTTTTTTTAAGCAGAAATAATTTGCAAGGCAAAAACAATCCTGTTTTGCCATGTATATGATTGCTGCTTTAAAAATATGGGTAGACTCATACAAAGTCGCACACTTCTGGAAACTCTGAGGCTATTACATTTAGCCCCTTGTCTGCAAAAGCAAGGAAGTGAAAACTCCCCCCTCCAGCAATCCCCACTAGAGCATACAACACATCAGCTTAGTGCTGATGCACAGTGTCTTCCCCCTGAACGGTTCGTCTGTTCATGCGTGCGATCTCACTATTATCGCGAGATCTCAAATGCAGCCCGGAGCGGGCAGCCACCACAGTCAGGGACACAGTTGTCCCTGCTGTGGTGTATGGGCAATGACACCTGCAGCTGTCGAAGTGCTACTGACCGTTCATATATTGCCACTGCATATCGGCATGCTATTTTACAGATAGCAGCACTGATATAGGCATGGGTGCATAGTGCTCCTGTCACCTTGCACATATCTCTTCCTTCATACATGGGGGAGAAGTGGTATCAGCACACATAATGGTGCTGATACCGCTTCTCCCCCATAATGAATAATCTTACATCTACCCAACAGTTTGCATGTGTTGACAAACACACATACTGTACATGCACTTACAATGATGCCTGCAGCCAGTCACTCTTTCCAGCAAGCTACACCTACTATTATATAAATAAAACTCTAAAGCTAAACTAATTCCTGAATCTCTGAGTCCTATTAGCACCCTAATTGTGGACCGATGGTGTGCTAATGGTGTGTTTTTTTACTTTAAAACAGTGCTCTTGCCCCTTCTCACAGCCTCTCCCTCCTCTCACCAGTGTGAATTGGTGCCCGATCACGAGGGACTTTTATATGGAATCCAAAACACACGAGATCTAACTCTCGAAATATGACACTTTGCCTCATTCTGGAATCCCTTAATCTGGGTAATGTACTGTAAGTTCCATTTTTTTAAAAGACCAAACCACTCATCTCTAGTTTATACTAGTGCTTACACCTGCTCTTTGAGATCTGATGTATCCCTTTATCATTGAAAACATGGTTTTATGCTTTATGCAGTATGTATTGTTAATTTACAGTACCACTGTGGCTTTTTGATGCATTAGATCAGTGGTGGGGAACCTTAGACCCGCGGGTCGTATAAGGCCCGCAAAGCCACTTGATCAGGCCCGGCCAGGCTCACCTAACTGAGGGAGATGCTGGGCGCCTGCTGAGATTTTGTTACCAGCGGGCGCCTGGCTCCTTCTCCTCAGCAGAATCCGGAGGCAGGAGCACACTCCTGAACTCCAGCTTCCAGATCAGGCAGTGTACATGTGCGGCGCTCCCATAGTTCCGAGGAGCGGGCGGCCAGCGGTCCAAAAACAGGACCGGGGCTATTGAGTATTGTGGTTTTTTTTTTCTATTAATGTGTGAGTAAGCGGTGCTACTAGGGGGCATAACAACTGACTGGGGGCATATCTAATGGGGCATAACAACTGACTGGGGGAATATCTAATGGTGCATATCAACTGACTGGGGGCATATATAATGGGACATAACAACTGACTGGGGGAATATCTAATGGTGCATATCAACTGACTGGGGGCATATATAATGGGACATAACAACTGACTGGGGTCATATCTAATGGGGCATATCAACTGACTGGGGACATATCTAATGGGGCATATCAACTGACTGGGGGCATATCTAATGGGACATAACAACTGACTGGGGGCATATCTAATGGGGTATAACAAGTGACTGGGGGCAGGCTAATTTTTGTATGGCCCCCGAAGGATTTTATAAATATCCAACTGGCCCTTGGGCGAAAAAAGGTTCCCCATCCCTGCATTAGATCAATATTCCTAAACTGGTTTATTTTTTAACTGTCTTGAACTCACTGTACATTTCTAATATTGTGAGCATATTACCATTGTAGGGTTATGTTTAAAATAGTTTGTTCTTTGTAAGTATTATGAGTGTACTTTCAAAAATCCTTATTTAACCCAAATAACCAATTTTTATAGGATCTTTTCTTAACCTTCATCTTAAGTGGACTCTATGCTGTAACATCATGTTTTCCTATTAGAAATTCTGTACCAAAAGAAATTCTGTACTAAAGAAACATGTATCATTTTATCTCCCTACTCTGTGACCACAATTTAACACAGCAGAGTTACTATTATTAGTTACTATTATTAGATGTAATAGACATTAATATAGTATATACAGGGTATAACAAGACACCAGATTTTTGGTAGACACACACAAGATATTAACTTTGTATATGACCAAATCATTGCTGTACTAATATTTTCGCCTAATACCCATAATTCTCCAAGTACGATATATGACCTATATACTCATCAGTCTCTTGGGAAGATTATGATTTTCCTTAATTTAAAGACTGTTGGTTTTTTGCTTTGGTATTACTGGTGAGGAACTTCTTTGTTCACTCACATCTTTGGATTAATATCTCCCCCAGTATTTTAGACTAATAATTAATAAAATGTTATAAAGTTTTAGAAAATATTTATCATTTCATTTAAAGTGCCCCCCCACAAAAAAAGTTTTCTTTCCTTTTTTCTTTTTGCCATTTGCAAAGTTACTCTCCTGTCTAAATATTTTACAATATAAACACACAGAAAAGACTTTAGGATACAAAATTAAATTAAACAAAGTTTACTACAAACAGCTACATTAATACAGAAGCAAACCTTACAGTAAATACACTGGGAATGGTTATATAAGCTTACAGAGCAGATTTACTAATGGAAGTAATGTCCTTTTTTACCATTTTCAGAAACGGATCTAGGCAGAATGCAGTATGGGAAGATCCCAGTAAATGTATTTAGTTTGAACCCAATTGCAACGAAAACATCATAGGGTAAATTTACTAAAGCCTTTAAAAATGAATTGTGGTGATGTTGCCCATAGCAACCAAACAGATTCTGTTTATTATTTCTCTATTGCATCTTAGAAAATGATAGACAGAATTTGATTAGTAAAATTAGTAAATTAACCCCAGTGTCTCAGAGAAGTTAGTAAAATATTATAATCATTTTTTAAACAACAGTGGTTGTTACAAAATGGGAATAAAGTTTGGTATTCATATCAATAATATACATGTGCTCTCAGGGGTGTAGCGAGGGTGGCTCTGGTGGAGCGCGAGCTCCAGGCAGCAGAAAAGTTAGAGGGTGCGCCGCCTACCACCCCCTCCCTCCACCTGCTATACTGCTGGCCGATGTGCAGGCAGCTGCAGAGCAGGAGGAGAAGCAGTACACTGCACACTGACTTGGAGACTAGGTAGGGAACAGGGCAGGCCAGAGGTGACAGCAGGAGACACTGACAGCCAGAGGGCAGCCGCCCCCTTTATGTCTCATGCTTGTAGCTGTGCAGCATTGTTACTTCTGTTCTGCTACACCACTCTCTGCCACTGCCGCTACAGCACCTCTCCCTGCCCCAGCTGCTGCTGAACCTCTTTCTGCCCCAGCTGCTGCTGCAGCTCTTTCTGCCTTGGCTGCTGCAGCACCTCTCTCTACTCCAGCTGTTGCAGCACCTCTCTCTGCATTAACTGCAGAGTAACATGTATAAGCTGCTTTACTGTGGTGTAACATGTATAAACAACTCTACTGGGGCATAATGTTAATAACGGACAATACTGTGCGGTGTAATCTGAATTGGTACTATTCTGTGGTCATGCCCTTATATTTATGTTGCGCGCTGATGCATGGGGGGCACCTAAAGGAAACTTTTGCCTTGAGCTCCACAAGGTCTAGAACCGGCCCTGTCACCAATTAAGTATTTTTTTATATTTTTCCTTTCAAATGTAACATGCACTCAATTCAGTACAGGGGAGGGGACGCCAAAACATCCCCTTGTTCCGGGCACCATGGCATCTAGCTATGGCTCTGCGTGCTCTAACAGTTCCCCTCCTGTTCAGATGCACCTTATACTGCACTGGTGCTTTACTCAAGTGCTGTAAGAACTCTATTCTCCCATCATTCTTTCACTTCAGCCCTTATCATGACCTCCAGATTCCCTCTGGAATCCCCTTCTCATTGTCCACCACATGCAGTCTCTACGTAATTTAAAAGCAATCTGGAAATGTGGCTGTTATTTCAAACAGGTGACAGATGAATGCTGCTAAAGCCAGAATATAAAAGAGGCTTTATCACAATACATGCAGACATACAGTTATCGTGTAATGATAAGTAACATTTCACATACAGTATGATAAAGAATCTAGCAGCGTCTTTGTCTTTGAACCTTATCTGCTATCTTTTTTTTCATTGTGTTTTATCTACTCATTTAATCTAGTTTATAATACCAATAAATCCATTAGAACTGTCAATTACTGCTGTAGTAAATCTGCTATTGTAAAACAATAGTGGCTCAATGTGTATAACTATAAAGGAATTGAATGGCCTTATAAATTACTGTTAGATGTTCAGTAGGCAAGCAGATACGATACAGCATGGGGTTGTATTGGCCGCAATTGTAATCATATGGTGGGTATAAAATGCATTCATAAAACACTGCAGTTGCAGGCATATGCAATTTACAAATTGTTTACGTTAGACATACTGTACAACACACTCACACCTACTGTTTGTATTTACCCATTTGTTTTTCCTACAAAATATTATGAATTAGCTACGAGGATTCTATTAAACTAACTGCAACTCTCTATCTTGTACAGGGAAAAACATGCTAAAAAGTGCACACAATACGTAATGCATATCCAAGCAACAAAGAACGACGCCTATCAGCATCAGTAGTGTATTCGCAATTAGCCAATCGTGAATGGTTTGGAATTGTCATCATCACTATCATTATCATCACCATCATGTATAATTTGCCCTTAAGCACAAAGAGTACAGCTTGGACAGACATATTTGTGTCTGTGTGCTAGTCTGAACTTGTCTGCAATTACACAAACATGCTTTCACCGTATTCGACCTAGTGAGGCGGTGTGTCGTTGTTCTCATACAATTCTGAGAAAGGCTATTTCACAGCACATTGTCAGATAAAGACCATGTGATTTTTATTCTCTTTTTAAAGCTGTCTTCATTTTTACTTTATACTACAGTATACTTGTTGACATTTTAGAACTTTTAACTTCCAATTTCCTTTCTTAATGCCAATAAGATTACTGTCCAGCTCTAGTTGGAATCTGCTCAGCAAGAAACAGAGAAAAATGACCTTCACTTTATAAATTGCAATCACTGGTATTAAACTCAGACACAGCAAACCTTAGTGTTCCTGTTATGTGCTTTGTGGTGGGATTTGTTTGAAAACCCTGGCTTTATCACTGTACCTTTATCAACTGTAATATTATCTAATACACTGAGATAGAGGAATGTTCTACCCTATGTGTACTTTAAAGGGATATCAATCATACGGAAATAATGATTTTTAAAGCCATATACTGTAGTTGTTATTTCTTTCAATTTTCAGTGTTTTTGCAGCAAGATTTAAAGAGACAGTGCCCTTAACCACTTAACTGACTGTTTTTTCCCCACAAAACCGCTCAGACATTGTTGGCCTTTATTATTACTTAATAAAGTTTCCACAGTATTATTTATAATAAATAAAAATATTTAATAAAAAAAAAAATCTAAAGATGTGTAAAAAAAAAAGGTATATCTCCCCCCCATATCTCTAAATATATGTATAAAAAGTTATATCTCCCCCCGCCTTGTCCATAGGTCCCATTATTACATAACTTCCCACCCCCACCCCATTGGCAATAGACCCCCCCAGTGCTCTTAAATCCTAATAATAGTATACCTTACACCCCCTTAGTAGCAAAAAAATATGATTTATAAACTAAATCCCCCTGTAAAAAGGCCCTTTTGCACCCCCCTACCTTGTGACCAATGTATTTTTTTCATATTTTAACCCCCTCCCCCTCTAGCATGATTTAACTATTAAACTTTATTTGACCCCTCCACCACTAGCGATGGATCTCTCCCCCGGGGGTTACCCCCCCTAACAACCACCATGGGCATATGGGCATATAACCGCCCACACATGCATACAGGGCCATCTTAACAGCAGTATGCATTGTGGGGGGTTGCTATCAGCAGCATTGGTGGCTGTGATGTCCAAGTGAACTTTATGAGACATAAACGCAGTGTATATGAACTCACCAACCACGGTAACCTGCAACTCTGACACTGCCCACCGCCACCTCCTGCACGTCATGGTGAGCAGCCCCCTCCTGTTGGTTATTTTCATATTGCTACAGTAGCTAGAGCCCAGTCTCGCTCAGCTTTTCCACTGACACCCAGGAAGAATCGCATGCCAGACCCAGCCAGCCCACAGCCACCAATCACTGCCCTTCAACTGCAGATTGAAGCTCCAATAGAAAAGCAAGCCAAGGGAGTACTATGAGGCAGCACCACACTGTACTGTAAATGTAAGCAGCAGCTGGTGCATGAGTGTGCCTTCAGGTTGCTGGGAGTCGGGACTCGGGACCGCTAAAGCTGGGGAGTTGGGACTGCTGTTGCTAAGGAGGGTAGGGGGGGTGACAGCTTGCTATTAGCAAGCAGTCCAGCAGAGAGGGGGGGTACCTGCCACCGGCCCTTAGAGTCCTGGGGCCCTTGGACAACTGACCATTAAGCCCAGTGGAATAGACGACCCTGCCTACATATGCAGATCCCAGTGGAGTGTGTCGGTGGGACTGATGATCTGATGATCAGCTGATCTCTGCACTTGATGAGTTACTGTAAGCTAAACTGTGCTGGAGGAGGGACTAAGTTTCCCTCCCCGTACCATGATCCCTGGCACATGCGCTTTGGAATGCCGGTCACATGGCATCCTGAAGCACTATTCTGGCAGTGATGTCAGTGGTCAGAGACACTTCTTCACAGCAGAGTGTCCAGGGAGCCAGAGGAGATGTGTTCTGCACTTGTGCAGTATGGATCTCCTAATCTAAAAGCCGGGCACACAATGGAGCAGCACGTCGCATGTGATGTGACATGGCAAGTAACGTACTCCTGGCTCCAGTCGCATCACATGCGACTATGCTAGACAAGTGATGAAAGGCAAAGCCACTTTTTAAAATTCTGACCCTATTACATTAGTCCAAGAAAGGGTGAACGGACATGAAAGAGAAACAAGAGGCAAGCAGAGAGTATGGAAAGCCCTTAGAGAGGTAATTGAAATGTTTGTGGTGGATGTTATTTATATTGATGTTACAGTATATGTAAGGCTTATATCATGGAACAGAACCCAGGGACTTGAGGCTGCAAAACCGATCTGTTCACATTTTGAAAAGTAATTTCCCAATATAATTAACCAAAATGTAATTGAATAAATAACCCTGAAGGTGATTTATTTTACATTAATTACTCACAATAATGAATGTTAGGTTGATGTAATGTGGAATTATATTAGAAATGCATGAGCAGAGCAATCTGTCCAAGGTAAAATGGGACGTGGAATTTATTTTGGGTACATTTGTCTTAAACAATAAATCTATAATCCTTCGAGATATTGAGGAACATTGACCTCAGAACTCAGCACCAAAACATTTCATTTGCAGAGGGGAATATTTTTAGTTAGTACAGCTGTACAGGTCAGGCATTGGCCCCCCAAATGTATATATATTTTTAAATATCATAAAAGTACATATTAATAGAACTGAACTAATGTAGCCAAATAAATCAATGCGGTTTACCATGGATAATAGAATCTCCTTTGTAAATTCTGTTTTCATTGCTATGTAACCAGTACACAGAAGGTCTAAAGCTGAGTTGGTCACACATTTGTGCTCAAAAAGCTATGCATGTAAACAGGGGCATAGCTAAAACTTTGTGGGCCTCATAGCAACATTTTACCGGAGCCACTGTACCAATACTGCTAGAGCGACACCTCTCCACAGCAGTTGTTATTTTATGCCCCGTAATAGTGTCATAGTTCTTTTTCTAAACCATAAATGTGCCTTGGTTAATGTTATGCCCCATAGTAGTGCCCTACTTTATTTTATTACCCTTAGTAGTGCCCTAGGTTACTCTACTAGTCATGAATTTCTCATGGAGTATTTCTAGTTTAACACTTCTTATTATGTTCCTGGGATGCTCATAAAAGTACCATTAGAATGAAACTGATTAGTATCGCCTCTGCTAAGAGATGGGCAGAGCTGGAACTCCTCCTTTCCCTTGAGGAACGACTTTCACATTCAGCTTCACTACTGTAACAGATCACACAAAACTTTCCTAAAACACTGCTCTGCATGAGGCACCACTATTGATGTAACTATAGGAGGCGTGCATACAGCTTGGAACTTGTTTAATATACAGGTTGAGTATCCCATATCCAAAATGCTTGGGACCAGAAGTTGTTTGGATATCGGATTTTTCCGTATTTTGGAATAATTGCATATCATACTGAGATATCATGATGATGGGACTTAAGTCTAAGCACAGAATGCATTTATGTTTCATATATACCTTATACACACAGCCTGAAGGTAATTCTAGCTAATAGTTTTAATAACTTTGTGCATTAAACAAAGTTTGCGTACGTACGTACGTACGTACGTACGTACGTACGTACGTACATACAATTCATTTATGTTTCATATACATCTTATACACCAGCCTGAAAGTCATTTAATACAATATTTTTAATAATTTTTTGTATTAAACAAAGTTTGTGTACATTGAGCCATCAGAAAACAAAGGTTTCACTATCTCATTCTCACTCAAAAATTCCGGATTTCAGAATATTCCGGATTTCGTAATATTTGGATATGGGATACTCAACCTGTATTTAGATATAAGCCAGATGTAGAGGCTGCACTCAAAGACTTCTATAGCCAGTTAAAGTTTAGTAAAATTGCATTTTATTCTTCAACATTTCGGGGACCAAACCCCCTTCATCAGGAAAACAATACACAAGTGAAAAAACCACACATAAAATCTTAAATAACTTACCCCCCAGGACCGTCAACCCCCACCATGGACACGCCATACACGACCACGGATACCACACTTCCGGACGCGGGCACGTGCTTACGGTCATGGCTGTATTCCAAACCCCGGAAGTGATGTCATTGCGTATCCGGCGCCTCCGCAGCGGCTGTGGGCACAGGGAACCATCAGGTTACCATGGCAACTGGTAGCTGTAATATGAACAGTACAAGATGTAATATGGCTCCACAGTTCACCATGCGTTTCTGCCACAAAACTTTATTAAAATGTAATTCTAATACAAAAATGGCAATATGTTAATAAATAAAATCAATATACATTTCAAAAAGACTGTGAATGTAATAAACTCAAATAAGACACACTGAATATAACGTGTGTGATATACTGTAAGTGACAATCAGTGCAATATACCTGAACACCAAGGCATATCTATATATGTGAATCAGTAATAGCCATGTATGACAATTTGTATCTATAGTGAGTAAATGCCAACTGATTCTGTGGGCACCATGGATTTTGCTTGCTAAAAAATATAAACAGCATGGTTACTTGCTTAATTGCCAAACTAAAACCTTTCAAATGGAATGGTAACACTGGAACTATTAATTAGAACATCACCAGCAGTATGTGTAAGTAATCTATATAAGGCAATTTAAATTGAGATATCTATTGATCCAGTGGGACTCCAATTGCAGCAGTTGTTTCGACCTATTGCCTCCCCTCAATGTATATATATATATATATATATATATAGAGAGAGAGAGAGAGAGAGAGAGAGAGATGGAGTTAGTCAGAGTGGGCCACTGGAAAGATCCCTGGTGGGACCCACTGATGCACAGCTATGACATCTAGCATGGGATTGTGGGCTCTATGGGGCAACTGCACTATTTGCTATAGCAGGGCATGGGCTTGCCAGGCAGTGATCAAGGCTATTTTGACTGACCCGTTCTTGGCTTAAGGTGTTTCACCTGTTAATGGGGCATGGCAGGTTCTGGGGCACTGCACTAATGGATAAATCCATGAGACTCTGCAGGGGGGTCAGAGGAGCCCATCACATGTTCCTGTGGAGAACAACAGCAGTGCAGCCTTATGGGAGTGATTCATTGTGAGGCTGCACCTGCTCTGCCAGGAGACTGAGGCTGTGGCGTCTTGTGAATACAGTATACAGGGATGGACTGGCAGCTCCTCTTTCTTCTCTGCTACCAACAGGTCAGGTAAATCTTCTATGCGGGGCTAGGGCAACAGCATGTGTTTTTTTCTGTCAGCCAATGTGTTATTTTTTATTGGGGTGAAGCAATGTGTTTTTTTTGTAGGGACCAATCTGTAATTGTTTTTCTGTGTGGGCAAATTTTTATTTTATTTTTATTTTTACTTTGTGTGCAAATTTGTTTTAATTGTATTCTGTAGGGGCCAGTGTGTTATTGTTTTTCTGTGTTGGCCAACGTGTTTTAGCTTTTTTCTGAGGAGGTCAATGTCTTAAAGTGCCATGGGTTTTTTATGGTTGCATAGATAGCCTTATGGCTGTTGGAGTTTCTTCATCTGACCATGGCCTCCCATGCCTGCAGCTGTGCTCCTCACACATGCACAGCTGCAAAAAAAATTGGTCAACTTAGTTTACATCAGCATTGCATGCAGATTGTGCGCTGCTCTGAATCAGGCCCTGGGTACCCTGAGTACCATAAAATACTGAGGGGCAAATGTTAAGTTGGACACATATTGCACCAAATATGCAGGCATAAAATGCTCCAGAAGAAAGATGTACAGTATGTATTTAATTCTTTTTTTCAACATTAAATCTTTATTTAAAGTTTTCACAATAGTAACAGGGGGGTAAAGAAAAAAGGGTAACAAGAGGAAGGAAGGGTTTGGGGGACAGGTCATACAGAAGCATCAGTCAATTAGAATAACAAAAACAAGAAGGAAGACTAGCAAATTACATCAATTACATTAAGCATCAGAAGCCTCCGACGGGGACTCATTCAAATTAAGAGGAGAAGACTGAGTCTGTGACATGATATGTGGGAGCGGGGCCCCTTTTCCTTCAGTAATATAGTGATGATATGGGAGCCATTTCATTATAGGAGAAGGGGGGGTAGTGGAGTAGCGGACATCCCTGGTCTCCATCTCAAAATGAAATTGAGTCTTACTAACAACTTTGTCAAATGGGGGTATAAGAGGGAATTTCCAGTGTTGGGCAATAGTGGCTCTGGCAGATAAGAGGATATGACCTAAAACATAGCGGGCAGACTGGGGTATTGAGCTAGGGTACCAATGCAACAGAGCCACAGAGGGGTCTGGAGACAATGTAATACCTAGAACATCATAAATGAGGGCAAATACTTTATGCCAAAAAGACTGTATAATTGGGCAGTCCCAAAAAACATGAAAAATAGTACCTTCATAAATACAGAGGCACCAGCAAAGTTTAGAGGTAGCAGGCCATATTTTGTGTAACTTAGCTGGGGTGAAATACAATCTATGAAGTAGTTTAACATGCATTTCAACATGATTGGTGCGTTTGGATAAGTTGAAAGAAGACAAATTAATAGTTTCCCATTGTTTGAGAGCAAATGTGTGGTGGAGGTCATTCTCCCAATTCAGTTGGGCAGGGGATTTAATTAGTGAATCTGGAGAAGATAATAAGCCATACCAAAATGATATGGTGCCACGTGGAGAAGCTTTGCTCAATCTATTCAAAAGACTGTCAGGGGGTGTGCGCAAAGAATTGGGACAGGTACCCACCTTTTGCACCCAATGTCTAAGTTGGGAATAGTAGAACCAAGCTGATTGGCCCAGGGTAAATCTTTCACTAAATTCAGAAATTGAGAAAAGGGAGGATGGGGAAAAAAGTTCCGTGAGGGACTCAATATCTAGGCTTTTCCAATAGGAGGCATGGAGGTGAGGGAATAGAATATCTAAAGCCTTGAAGGATAAAGTCCTGGTAGGGAGGGTACATTCAAAATGACTAGAGTGTCTAAGGTCCCATACTTACAAGGTGTCAAGAACAGAAGAGGGGGATAGAGGAAAATGAGGTCGGAGTCGTTTAGGAAGCCACAAGAGGTCAGATAGAGGAAAATTGCAAAAAATGGTACATTCCAGGTCAACCCAAGGTTTAGAGTGAGGGAGGAGAGACAGATAACATAACTGAGAGAGCAAAGCTGCTTCATGATACCGTTCTAAACCAGGGAGGGAAAGGCCCCCCTGTGGTCAAGAGCGGGTCATACGAGTATAGGCTAATCGGGGGGGGGGGGGGGGGGGGCTTACTTTTCCACACATAAGACAGCATCAGTCTTCTCATTTGAGACAGTAATTTACTGGGTATAGCATAGGGGATTGCCCAGAATAGATACATTTGTTTCGGTAATAACATCACTTTATATGCCGCTAAGCGGCCCAACCAGGAGAGCTCGTGATTCATCCATGACGAAATAGGGTCCAATATCCTTAAAAATACCAACCAAAAAAGGTAATGTCACTATCATGCTGACCAAAGCTTTTATTGTTTTTGGGGGTAATTCAGATCTGATCATAGATGTGCTAAATTTAGCACATCTACGATCGTTTACTCTGACATGCGGGGGGACGCCCAGCACAGGGCTAGTCCACCCCACATGTCAGGCCCTACCCCCTCGCACAGGTGCAAAAGCATCGCACGGCGGCAATGTTTTTGCACCTAGTGAGTAGCTCCATGCCAGTGCAGCGCCTGCGCGCTGGCAGGCCACTACCCACCACGATCCGGGTCGCAGTGGCTGTGTATGACTTCACGCAGCCACCACGACCCACCCCAACAATGGTCCGGACACGTCTGCGTTGTACGGACCGTGCCCCGCCAACGGCATTCTATCATTGTTGGCATGCCCCCCTCCGCCCTGCGACCGCCTCTGCCTGTCAATCCTGCAGAGCCGATTGCAGCCCAGAGATGCTGTTAACATCTCACTGGGCTCCCGGGGTGTGCATGCGCAGTGTGCAGGGGTGCGCACTCCACAAAGTGATTAAGACTGTGATCGCTGGCGCTGCAGAGATGCAGTCTGAATTACCCCCTTTATCTGAGGTAACCATAATACATTTTACACAGTAGACCCCTCTGCTAAATTATTCGTTTTATTTATACATTTAGTTGCTATTTATGAACAATTACCTAAATGAGAACACAAAATATCAAATATTATTTGGAGAGTTCAATTGTTCCCTTGTTGCATGTAAGGTGTAGAAGAGTGGTCATGTTATATAAATAGTTAAGTATCAGGACTGATGAAAAACTATGTCTGGCTTGCCTGTGGCTGGAGTAAGTCTCTAATATAATTATCTTGTTACAGAAAGAAAACAACAGATATTACTGTGCTCGTCAATGGGAAATGAAAGCTGTTTTATATCATGTATCGCTGTCATACCCAAAAGTTAATATGTTCTGGGAAGAACTTTAATCCCTAATCAACTCTGTTACACAAATTATAATAGATTTAAATCCAGTAGAAGTACTGCTTAATAAACAAGCTGAGCAACTGTTTCCAAACATATACTGTAGATATGACTCATTTTTAGACAGCAACCTAGTGCTATTGATACTTGAATGTGCTCACCCATACTTCAGTTTATTGCAGCAAAAATATTCCCTTCTGAATTTTGCTCTATGGTAGGCACAGCCAACATGCTTACCTAGTTATAATTTATTTATTTATTATCAACTCTAATGCTGGGCATACACACTGCAATTATCTGGTCGAGTCACCTGATATGAGCGGATTAGCCAGGTAATTGCAGCATGTATGCAGACAATCGATCTGAAAATATCGATCAGTTAATTATGCCGGATTGTCCAGCGTGTCCCTCCGATTCAATATTTTCAAAGTATTTGGTCAGCCGCATCGGTCAGTGTATGTCCGATAGTCTGATATTTCCCTGTTCCTTTCCATGGGAAGGAACAGGGAAATGGTTCCTTCTCAGGGGCGGAGTGCCGATATCTGTTGACATGCACTGTGAGAGATCTCACAGTGTATGTCCTGGATATCATCAGGATCAGACAGAATGCCTGTCGGTCTGACAGGCATTTTATCTGACGTACTGTATCTGCACAGCATAAACCTGCTCTCAGGGGTGCTGCTCATTGTCAGCGGTTTTGCTCATTGTCAGGGGAACCCCCAACTGCCGCCGCCATGGGTCTGCAGTTCCGGCAGGGGCCGCTGTTTGCGTCTGCCCCATTCAACTTTTGAAAATATTCCTCCCAAAATGGCTGCCCCCTTATCTAGCATTTAAAATAACTGTCTACTCTGAGGTGGTGGCCATTTTGGGAGAGACATTTTCAATACTTAGAGCAGGGGACCTCTCAGTTGCAGAGGAATGAAGTGGGTGTCATCAGCCCGGTCCTTCCATGCTCTGATAGAGGGGCCGGGCCCGGAACAGTTGTTCCCCCAGCACCCGCCCTGATGGTGGCCCTGGCAGGAGTTAGCATCCACTCCACAGCATAATACACAAGAGTGGGAGCTTTACTGCATTAAGTGCTTCACCAAAAGATTTTTCTGCACACTGGGCCTGACACTTCAGCTTACGCAGATGGTGATCCGATACTGCATCTTTGGAAAAAGTACAGATGCTGGCAGGAGGTTTCTTTCTCTTGCAGGTGCCTCCTACAACATTTGAATGTTAGTTGTATGGTGTTGCACAGCCTCTTCATTGTGTCTGTGCAATACAGTCCACATCAAACTAAGGCTCACATAGTACTTATTCAGTACTTTGATCTTAACTTCAGTTTTCTATTGTCCACAAACACTTGTTTTAGATGCAGTACTCACATTTGCATGCAGTAGCATGGAACATAATGTTTATTTGCAATGGTTTCAACTCTTAATCCATTCATTGCAATATAATTTGTTCCAAATCTATGAGTGACACGTGTGGACCAAATTGCTATTAGTTAATTTCAACAAGCTTTTTAATAGGGCTGACCAACAAAAACAAACTTAATGCTTGCGCTCTAACACTTTTTATTCAGCAAATACAAACGTGTTGATGTATGTTGTTCTTTGTTTTATTTCCCTTGGCATTTAAAAAAAAAAAAATATTTTATAGGAGTAAACAGCATACAAAATACAGATCAATATAGAGGGCCACAATAAGTGGCAGAAACAATGTCAAACACAGTTATACATACAAAAATAATAAAATACACTGTATTGACAGAAAGGATATGAGGAGTAGAATGTCACTGTAAGTATAATGCACATAAAATCATATGTGTGCAAAGTGACGAAACAAAAGGTATGAAAAAACAGGATGAACAATTATGACATTTTGCTCCTCTTTGTGTCCCCATACATTGCACTAAACCATAACACTTCATCATTGCACTACATTCCCCTATCCACTGCACTACATCACTATACAACATCCCCTACAGGCTGAACTACATCACTACACTAAATGCCCCTATGCATTACACTACATACCCTATATGCTACACTACATCACTACACTACATCCCCTTATATGCTACACCACATCATTGCACTACATGCCCCAATATACTGCAATACATGACTACACTACATACCCTATATGGTACACTACATCACTACACTACATCCCCTTATATACTACACCACATCAGTGCACTACATGCCCCAATATACTGCAATACATGACTACACTCAGGGGCGTATCTACCTATTGGTCAGAATGGCACTCGCCAGGGTCGCCAGCCGAGGAGGGGCAGTGCCTCCCGCAGCTAGTAGGTAGATTACATTTTTGTGGCAGCATTAGTCCAGCCCCGAGTCATCCCCCACCCTTCCTCCCCCGGGTAGTCCCTCACCCGCACTGACGCCCAGAAATGATAATAGCAGGCAGCAGCCATTGTAATTTGCGCCGGGGTCCGGCACCGCACTACTATCAAGAAACTACATAAACTACAGCTCCCAGCAGCCCTTGCATACATATACACACACATACACACACTTCCGGCAGTACAGAGTGCTAGAATGATGCTGTATGTATCTATCTATCTATCTATCTATCTATCTATCTATCTATCTATCTATCTATCTATCTATATTTATAAAATATAAAAATGAAAATTTGTCCTTCTGTTTTTCTATACAAATCCACAGTTTACAAGCGAACATCGTGAATTTTTACATACGAGTGTATTAAAACATGGCGGAGGCAACTAAAACACTTTGAAATCCCTAGCACCCTTAGGGGACAGACAGCAGCACAGAGTATATATAAGGAGACAGCATAACTCCGGAATTGCTTGAGCAATGTACTCAAAAATTGGTACACATATGCCTTACAATCTGGGAACAAACACTGTGGGGGGGGGGGGGGGGGGGAGATACCCCTAGCACCCCTACGGATGGCCCAGCTGCACAGACTAGGGGGGTAATTCCAAGTTGATCGCAGCAGGATTTTTGATAGCAATTGGGCAAAACCATGTGCACTGCAGGGGAGGCAGATATAACATGTGCAGAGAGAGTTAGATTTGGGTGGGTTATATTGTTTCTGTGCAGGGTAAATACTGGCTGCTTTATTTTTACACTGCTAATTAGATTGCAGATTGAACACACCCCACCCAAATCTAACTCTCTCTGCACATGTTATATCTGCCTCAACTGCAGTGCACATGGTTTTGCCCAATTGATAACAAAAATCCTGCTGCGATCAACTTGGAATTACCCCCTATATCAGGACATGCATGATATGTCAGTGATGACTGGACTGCATGTGACAGGGCCAGTGACATGATGTGAGGAGGGGAATGCAGGTAGCACAAACACACACACACTGAGAGTTATATAGTGGAAGTACCACGGTCCCCCAGCAGCACAGAGTATATCAGGAGATACATAATGTGCTGCGCTATATAAGAAACTGTAAAAAAAAAATCATTTACTTCACAGGGGCACTGACATGATGTGAGGAGGGGAATGGAGGCAGCAGGAAGCCACAGACTGAGAGTTGTATAGTGGGAAGAGCAGGGTCCCTTGGGGGACCAAAAAAGGGTCCGGCCACTGCACAAAGTGCGTCAGGGAAGCAAGATATGCCTATATACTAGATCTCCAACCAATGTAAATTAACGAACAACTATCATTCTCATTTACCATCCTCATGCTGTAGCGAAGCACGGGTATTTAGCTATCTACTGTTACTTATACTTTGTGTTTAATATTCACATTCATTTTTGTAAACAGACATTCTTAAAATCCCGGGCAACGCTGGGTACTCCAGCTGGTATATATATATATATCTATACACACACACACACACACACAGACACACGACTTTGTAGCATACTGTGAATAACGGACATTACTGTGCTGTGTAATGTGAGTAAGGGACGCTGCTATTTGGTGTAATTTTAATTTGGGCACTATTGAGTGGCTAGGCTCCTTTTTTGGCATACGCACCTTCAATATTTCAAATATGGGGGGGAGGAGGGCACCAGTCCTTTACTTTGCCAGGGGGGCTCGGTCCCCTAGATACACCCCTGACTACACTACATATCCTATATATTGTACACTACATCACTGCACTACACCCCCCTATAAGCTACACCAAATCCCCCAATCTGGGAGGCAAAGCGGAAGTTGAAACTGCTAACTGGGAGCACAGTGTGCTTTGATAGCTTGTACAGTGCACCGCATGCTAGTCGCAGCACTGCATGGCAAAGAAGAGAGTTTAAAACAGTAGACAACATGGGAGAGATCCCAGGTACTGGAGCTCACTCGCACAGAGTCAGAGCCAGCTGCAGACAGACAGGTGGGTCACATACATTGCCCTGGGAGCTGTCTGCTGTCTCACTGGTTCAGCACAGCACTGCCAGTAAAAAACACACAAAAAAAAACCCTGCGATCTGAAACTTCTGGCACCTTGTCCGCAGATATGCAAAAGCAAAACTGGTCACATTTGTACCTCTCATCCTAGAATGGGTGATTTTGGGGATATTCGACCCAAACCAAAGCATGACCCTGGAGAGTAGGAAATTATCACTAGCTTATAGTGCGGCAGGCAAAAGATGATTCTACAGGGTTGGATTGGCAGTGCTCCCCCCATTCCCACAGACACCTTTAATCTTGACTAAGCTACATTTCCTGTTTAGGATGGACTGGGTGGAAGCTATATTAGACAAAGAGAAGCAGGTGGAGCGCTAATTTACAATGTGGCAGTCATACATAGATACTCTTCCCCTTACTACCGGATGACAAGTACAACATAGCCTTAAAAACACCACACAAAAACAAACGTATGTGATTCAGCAGTATGTCGTGATGCGTCCATCGTTAGCTGGTAGACCACAGCGGCGCTTGTACAGTGCACCATTAAGAACGTGATATCGCGGACGTGCCCCCATCTGTAAGAGTCAGATTATTTTCTTATAAATATTTAAAATGCCAGCGTTAATACATGCAGCGGACGCCAGGCGCATCTTATTACCATATGCGATAAAAGTGTGCTGTACGTCGCAAGCACTACATCCCTTAAGAGAAAACAAGTACACATACACATTGTATGAGTTCCAAAGCTCATTGATGTATATATTTGTTATTAAAAGGGTATGCATACAATATAACACATGTACAATATATATATATATATATATATATATATATGGTTACAGAGTACAATTACATAAAAAGCAAGAATCCATACAATTACGGCCACACTTCGCTCCATTTCCTCCATCTTTAGCTCTCCCTCAATGCCCACAGCAGCAGAGTATCAGCAAAACACCATCTCGATCAGCACCCAGTAAACAACATAACTTCTTGTGTCTGGGATCAGCTATACACTGTGTATGTTGAGGGATACCATGTCTTCCGCTATTGGTCCAGGGGAGGGAACTTTCTCATTCATAATGAGTCATTGGTCAGTTCATATGCAAGCCTTGAAGAAGACAGCAAAGGGGCTGGCCTCTGGTTTCCAGGCCACACATGCTGTCTTTTGGAATGTCCTTTTGTTCCAAAAAGAGTGACTTCATATTCCTACATTTGATCATAACTACTCATTGCAATGTGCTACAACCTAATCACAGGCATCAAATGAATCCACTCATTAATCTGATTACTTTGACAACAAGCATGACATGTCCATCTTGCTCCACTCCAACAATACACATACATGACTTTATACTCCATTATATAATTTGAAACCTTATAATGTCTGGTGCTTGACATGTTTAATTTATGTGCTGTATGAAATATGTGTTGAATATATCTTTGTGGCATGTCTGTGTAAATGCATATGTTACCATATTTTGCTATGCACGCTGTGCGTATTCGCAAGCATAGCGACTCACAATGTGTGGAGTTTGTATGTCCTCTCTATGTATTTTTGTTTTACTTCGATAGTCCACCCTTTGGCAGTAAACAATAACTGCCATAAATTATTAACAGAAGAAAAATATTTCAAACACATAATCGGTGACCTAGACACACGTATGTATTCATTTCACAAATCAGACATTTGGCTATATTTGGGGAAGACAGGGAGGAGGACGAGACATCCTCTATATGCACTCGGTGGTCATGGGACCACTGGTTGGTTGTGGGATGACATTCAACCTATAGAGTATGCTGGGACAGTGCTATGGCCTATGATGTCTGATTTGATCGAACGTTTCACACATACATGTACCTACGTCTTTGTACACTGATGTTCGGATTCGATAGAGGTTCTGCTGGGTAGAGGGAGAAAGCACAAACAAATCATGAAAGAGACATATAAAATTTTCATGGTATATATTCCTATCACTCTCTGAACATTGTTTCCGTATGCTAGGTCTGTTTCATCACTGAGCAAGGGTTATTATTAGTATCCTTCCTAGATAACATAAACCTTCGGCGTTCGGGGAGAGCCATTCATAAACCTTTTTTCCATATATATTAATGAGCTCTTTATCTGCTATGTGTGAATAGCCATTGTCTGATTGTTCCTGATTACCTCCCAATTTCCTGATTTCCTGAAATTGGTAAGATTTAAACATACCAGGGATTTATCTATGGTACTGGTGGATCTTAAGACTAGGGGGTCTAGTTATATTATATTCCTTGTCCACCGGTGTCCCCCCCTCCTTGTAATTCAAGTACCTCAGCTATCTCTAAAGAATATGGCACTAATCCTGCATCATTTCTTCTTAGAGGTACCTGTGAGCACATCCAACATTCCATTTGGTTTAAGACCTTACCCACTAGTGAGTGGTAATCACTCAATGGATGTCTGTCAAATGCTGCCTTATTGCTAGACTGACATCTCTGGATGCACTCATCTTCAATTATGGGGTCACAATAACTACAAAATACAGTATTCCTCTGACAATAGCCTATCACGTTATCTCCAAACTCCTTAACTACTAGACCTTTGAGTTTCTCTGGCTTTAACAAAGTGATAAGATGATCCTGGGATCCTATAAAGACATCACTCCTTCCTCCAGAACCAGTTCCAGTCCCACACTTGACTCCTCATGAAAAACCTCACAAAAATTGAATGTCCTGAAAAAAATGTTTGTCAGCGGGAATAAAGAAAAAATAGATCAAAACAAATCTTGTCCATAGCAAATCAATTACAACGACTGGTCTTTCTGTACTCCTTTAGTATGCTCAGGTAGTGTTAAACAGTGCCGCCTCTCAGTCTTCACGGAGCAGACTCTCTGGTGATACTTCTGCGCTCTCACTCCATTTACAAGTTCCTTCTGGACTACCGACTTTCCTGCGATGGGAATCGTGGACTCAAGTCTCTCTCTCGACTACTTTAACTGGGATCATGCTGTCAACAAAACTTGGTACGGTCCTTCCCACCTGTCTATTAGGCAACCTGAGCGTAAGAACAATCACACAGTCTCTTGGTTTACAATCAAGACAGTTAGTAGTTGGCATACCAGGAATCAAGTTTCAAGTTCTTTTGTTAAGTTCTCAAGTGCTGGCTCATCTCGATAAGGTACTGTACTGTCACCTCATTGGTGTATTTCTGATCATTGTGTGGATCAATCATGACATGAGGTTGTCTTCCAAAAAACAAAAACAAAAAACAAAATAAAATTTTTGAAGAGGGTGATTCGTTAAGTGAGGATCTGGGAGTGGTTCCGATGCTACATAATACTAGTGGCATTGTCTATGACCACAATAGTCCTGTTTCAAGCTATCACTTTGCTCCTACTCCTAGGGGTACCATATCTACACACAAATTTCTGCACAATTTTCTTTGCGGTAAACACAGCAGTACTTGTAGAGGCAGGAAATGCCTCTACCCAGTTTGAGAAAACATCAGTGCACACCAATACATAACAATAATTCCTAAAGGGTGTTAACTGTACGAAGTCGATTTGTATTACCTGAAAAGGTCCGTCTGCAGGAGGGATATGGGATGGCTCTGTTAGTACTACCTTACCAAATGTTCTTTCTCATGCAAATAAGACAGGTCATTGCTTTCCTGATTGCCTGAGAAGAGAACCCTGATACACGCTAGTATGCTTTTACCAATTTGCACATACCTTCCTTACCCTAGGTGAGTCAGACCATGTGCCGTCTCAGCTAGGCCTTGGAGATACGTCCTGGGGGCCACTGGCTTACCTTGTCCATCTCTCCAGAGTCCTGAGGACTCCTAACCATACCCCTTTGACTTCCAGACCTCCTTTTCCTGTAGGAAACACAAATTTGCATTCTAATTTAATTGTTGTGTGTTTGCAAATGTAGAGCACCATGAGCATCTCTCAAAAAAAAAAAACATCTCTAAAGGAGAAACAGAAGAAGAAAATATCAGGTCTGTGTTCATCAACGGGCTGTCACTTATGTCTGGTCTCGTAGTAAAGGTCTGAGTCAGATATTCCATACCATCATGCATATCAGTGTCTATACAAAATTTCTCTTCACCAGTATTCTCATCCTTCCTCCACCCTTTGTGCATGACAAGGCACACTGCAGTAATATACTGGTACCATCGTGCTGATGAGACATACCGGGTTTGGGCAGAACTTTGAAGGACCAATACGGCATGTGGTGTATGAACTGTCAAATCATTTACCAGTACTACGTCCCAGGTATTTGACCCTTGTCCTACACAACTGTAGTTTATCCCTTGATACCTGTTGTCCTGTTTGGAAGAGATGAAACAGAAACTGCTTTGTATCTGCCAGGGACGACTCAAATTAATCAGCGCACAACAACAAGTCATCAACATATTGTATCAGCACCGACCCATTCTCAGGCTGAAAGGACTGTAAACAGTCATGCAGGGCTTGGGAGATAATACTCAGGCTGTTAAACGAAATCTTGGGAAAATCGGTTCCATGCATTGTACCACCCTGTGTGAACGCAAAAGATAAAGAGGAAAACAGTGGAGAAACAGAATAGAGGTTGGTGACAGTTAAGTTTGTAGATGTGGAAGGGATTTTATTAAAATGACAACTGGATTGGGCACTACGGGGAATTGATTAACTACTTGGTCTACCCCCCTTAAAGCTTGTGCATGCTGTGTCACTGCTGTTACTACCTCAGCCATCAATCCAGTGTCCTAAGTTCAAAGGGAACCCGGTATCTGTGAGATAGTTTCCTCTACCTGTGATGGACATGAATCTAGAACAGTGGAATGCAACATTAGTCTTTGAGGGTATCTAACATACCTTGTACTTCCTGAGCGGTAGTACAATAGTACAATATATGTATTTCACATTTAGCAAAATCTCTGTCGATTAAGTTAGTCAGGGGCTACTGCTGCTAGGAAAAAAAAGGAAAGGGTTTTGCATCATAGAGGCCCAATCGTAACTTCAGTAGGTTTTGTCAAAGGGTAATGTTGCACTTCTCTCATTCCTCCCATTTTCCAAATTAGTGTTTACTAGTGATCTTATCCAGACGGAGAATTTTTCTAGTACAGCAAAAGAAAAAAAAATCAAAAGCTTCTAGGTCATGCAAGGTATTCATTCAATCCTTCTCATCCCATATTAAGGGTCTGTACATGGTCCAACAAACATTTCTGAGCTCATCTTGACTAGGGGCATTGCTAGAAATGAATACTTCTTATGTGGTAATCAAAAAGAAATACCCGGGGGTTACCCTATCTCTGTCCGCTTTCCTACTGGCAAATACTAATGTGCGGACAGGATATTCTCCATTTATGACATTACTTACTTGATTTGTATTTTATTTTTGGGTTTTACTATATATGTACTCGAATGACTCCATACTTACCAGTTCCACTGGTCTCAGACACTTCTCCTGCAGGCTACTGCTCCTCTTTTACCGGTTGGATACTCCTCTGAGTGCATGAGAAATGGCTGAAACCAGTCAGGTCACCTTCTCCTCCTAAATAAAACTTTGACATTCATTAGTACATATATAGGTTACATTGATATTTTTCATATTTTTATTTTTATTATTTCCTATAGTTTGTATGCTGGCTGTAACTGCTTCCACATCTACATATGGTGGTGTACTTGCTTTCTCTTTTTTTTCTACTTATTTATTTATTGCTACAAGTTAAAACAGTTCTTATATTTCCGTTCTTGTCTTATATGACTTTGGTTAGACATACTACCTGCAATACCTCAGGATCAAAACTCACCAACTCTAGGAAATGATGCCCTACCATCCACTGTCATTCGCACAAATTCGTCACCAAAAAGCCTTTCCGTATGGACCATACTTTCCACACATTATCTTCTCTGCACGTTTTCACACAGTATGTGCCTCAATAAACCAAGCGGGCCCTCTTGGCCTCTGCTAACCAGCCTGAACCCTGGCTGCCGAACGTTTCTCGCTTGTTTACTTGGTTCCCATCATGGACTTTTGACACGATCCCCAAATGAACAATACGAGCAAACGGTGAAAGTCCTCAGAGTTCTCTCACCAACTCCTTCTCTGCTGAACTACCATGACTCACTCCAATAGTGACCACCGCGTACCCAGTGAGGATCCTACCAGAATCTGGTCTCTATCCACTGGAAGTTTTGTAGGATGAGAAACAACTTATCGATCACCCTTTCCAGTGAATGTCCTACCTAGGAAGATTTTCCTGAGAGAGAATCAGAGAAAATTCCTTTTACTATACACAAATTATGTTTGCGTATGCTTTACACAACGCATATGATAACGCAATTTACGCAAAAGAATGCAAATGGAATCACGTTGCGCCACGTATCGCACACACAAACGTGCGGTCCAATCGCGCAGCGCATAGATACTTGTTATCTATGCACCCTACGATCACTGGATTCTAATTCACAAGCTGCGCTCCACAGCCAGAGCATAACACTAAAACCTTAAATACTTCACAATCTATACCTTATAACGCTTCTTTGCATGTTTTACAAACACACACTACATGCCTCAATACCTGATTAATACGCAAGGTTGCGACCCTTACACGCCGCCAAGCCTCTGCCAACTCAGCATCTCCACGGGATTCCCGGTTTCCGGGGTTCAATACGTCCACTCCTACCTTCCACTCACAGTAATACACAGTGTTTTTCTGTACAGAAAAATATCACTCCCTTTGCTTGATAGCTTGTTCCAGAGGTAGTGCACTTTAAACAAAATATTATATTAATCTGCTTTTATAATCAGATAGTTACTTGCTACGGTATAACTACAAATCTTTTATCCCACCGTTTAAATTGATTTCTATTGTGTGGCCAAACTTGCGCTCGCTACTTTACGCAACTTTGCGTAAGCACACAACCATGTGCGTCCCTGTGCCACGTGCGCGTTCCTGTACGCTTACCTCACGTACCGTACCACGTGTACACCTTGCGTTCGCAACTTAATATACCACACTTATCACAATATGACTTATTTGAAATTTGTTTTGCAACAATAAAAATAAGCTGTAGCATTTTAAATACTGTGAGAAATGTATTGTCCCTTGAATTTCATATCAACGCCTTACTGATAACACAAAAAACAAATGGATGTGATTCAGCAGCATGTTGCGATGCGTCCATTGTTAGCTGGTAGACCACAGCGGCGCTTGTACAGTGCATCATTAAGAACATGATATCGCGGACGTGCCCCCATCTGTAAGAGTCAGATCATTTTCTTATAAATATTTAAAATGCCAGCGTTAATATGTGCAGCGGACGCCAGGCGCATCTTATTACCATATACGATAAAAGTGTGCTGTATGTCGCAAACACTACATCCCTTAAGAGAAAACAAGTACACGCACACATTGTATGAGTTCCAAAGCCCATTGATATATATATTTGTTATTAAAAGGGTATGCATACAATATAACACATGTACAATATATATATATATATATATATATATATATAGTAGTCTACCGTCGGCGGCACTCAGAAAATATACTGCAAACACAGGTATGTGCTAATCAACGTTTCAAGGAATTTATTACCTCGTCATCAGGATACAAAAGACAAATACAAACATACATTTAAAGACCTGCACCTCACCACGTGACGACGGCTGGCTCCGGAAGCTGGAAGACGGCGCCCACTGATGACGACATCATCCTAACTACCATTGCCATAACAACCGCAATAATCAAAACACTGTGACACAAGAAAATGACATCATAAGGTTACCTTCCCATAACAGTGCAGTGTGTAGTCAATCAGATTTACATAAAATGATATCTCAATTTGACTAGAATCACTAGGGTGGAACAAACAGGGTATTAAACAAGTATTAAAAAACACCTGAGTTCAAAAAACATAATATATTCCGACTAAAGATGATCAGTGTCATCCATACATCATCCAAATAATTAAAACATATAGACTATCCAGAGAATATTAGATATCAATCAGACATTAAAGGAAACAGTGTAGCCCTAAGCTTTCGTTAAGCCCTTTAGGCGCCAAGGTGTTCAGTCTATGTATCCACCTGGATTCACAGCGCAATAAAGCTAGTGATCTGTCACCACCCCCAATTCTAGATGGAATATGATCAATGATCATATATCTAAGGGTTGACAAATTATGTCCGGCTTTCACGAAGTGTCTAGAAACCGGTTGATCACTATGACCCTTCTCAAGTGCATTTCTAATGGACAGTCTGTGGGTGGCCATACGTTCCCATAGGGTTCTGTCCGTTTTACCTACGGAACTTAAACCACAGGGACATGTAATCATATATACAATGTACCTGGTGGTGCAAGTTACCCGATGTTTAATGAGATATTTTTTGCCACTATATGGGTGTCTGAAACTATCACCGGCTACCATATAATGACAGGCACCTACGGCTTGTGATTGTTACATTGGGAGTGCTGCCTATTTGGACTCTATATATATATATATATACATGGTTACAGAGTACAATTACATAAAAAGCAAGAATCCATACAATTACGGCCAGCATACAATTACCATCTCCCTCAATGCACTTTATGCACATTTCGCTACATTACCTCCATCTTTAGCTCTCCCTCAATGCCCACAGCAGCAGAGTATCAGCAAAACACCATCTAGATCAAAACACCAGAACTTCTTGTGTCTGGGATCAGCTATACACTGTGTATGTTGGGGGATAACATGTCTTCCGCTATTGGTCCAGGGGAGGGAACTTTCTCAATCATAATGAGTCATTGGTCAGTTCATATGCAAGCCTTGAAGAAGACAGCAAAGGGGCTGGCCTCTGGTTTCCTGGCCACATATGCTGTCTTTTGGAATGTCCTTTTGTTCCAATAAGAGTGACTTCATATTCCTACAATTGATCAAAACTACTCATTGCAATGTGCTACAACCTAATCACAGGCATCAAATGAATCCACTCATTAATCTGATTACTTTGACACCAAGCATGACATGTCCATCTTGCTCCACTCCAACAATACACATACATATCTCACATAAGTAGCGCCAAAAAATCCACCCATCTCACTCAATTGATGGAGGTGGTACACCTTGGCGTCTCCCTTCACGGCTTTATAACATGATGTAAAATTGTAACTAATTAAACTATTTTCCTACTGTTATTTTTAAGTCTCTTACCCAAGCTGTAACAATAGTATTGGTACTGGTTAATACAATTTTATTGTGACATTCATAATATTTTGACATATGGCAAACACTTTTGATCCACTGTGAAAACAATGCTAAACTTTAACTTTTGATATATGATTGATTCATATTGTATAAATAAAAGATATTTAAGAAAAAAAAGAGGGACTTTGTGAGCTGAAGCCAAGAGTCCAAAAAGGGGAAATGGTAGACCACAGCGGCGCTTGTACAGTGCATCATTAAGAACATGATATCGCGGACGTTACCCCATCTGTAAGAGTCAGATCATTTTCTTATAAATATTTAAAATGCCAGCGTTAATATGTGCAGCGGACGCCAGGCGCATCTTATTACCATATACGATAAAAGTGTGCTGTATGTCGCAAACACTGCATCCCTTAAGAGAAAACAAGTACACGCACACATTGTATGAGTTCCAAAGCCCATTGATGTATATATTTGTTATTAAAAGGGTATGCATACAATATAACACATGTACAATATATATATATATATATATATATATATACATGGTTACAGAGTACAATTACATAAAAAGCAAGAATCCATACAATTACGGCCAGCATACAATTACCATCTCCCTCAATGCACTTTATGCACACTTCGCTACATTACCTCCATCTTTAGCTCTCCCTCAATGCCCACAGCAGCAGAGTATCAGCAAAACACCATCTAGATCAAAACACCAGAACTTCTTGTGTCTGGGATCAGCTATACACTGTGTATGTTGGGGGATAACATGTCTTCAGCTATTGGTCCAGGGGAGGGAACTTTCCCATTAATAATGAGTCATTGGTCAGTTCATATGCAAGCCTTGAAGAAGACAGCAAAGGGGCTGGCCTCTGGTTTCCTGGCAACATATGCTGTCTTTTGGAATGTCCTTTTGTTCCAATAAGAGTGACTTCATATTCCTACATTTGATCATAACTACTCATTGCAATGTGCTACAACCTAATCACAGGCATCAAATGAATCCACTCATTAATCTGATTACTTTGACACCAAGCACGACATGTCCATCTTGCTCCACTCCAACAATACACATACATATCTCACACAAGTAGCGCCAAAAAATCCACCCATCTCACTCAATTGATGGAGGTGGTACACCTTGGCGTCTCCCTTCACGGCTTTATAACATGATGTAAAATTGTAACTAATTAAACTATTTTTCTACTGTTATTTTTAGTCTCTTACCCAAGCTGTAACAATAGTATTGGTACTGGTTAATACAATTTTATTGTGACATTCATAATATTTTGACATATGGCAAACACTTTTGATCCACTGTGATTACAATGCTAAACTTTAACATTTGATATATGATTGATTCATATTGTATAAATAAAAGATATTTAAGAAAAAAAAGAGGGACTTTGTGAGCTGAAGCCAAGAGTCCAAAAAGGGGAAATGGTAGACCACAGCGGCGCTTGTACAGTGCATCATTAAGAACATGATATCGCGGACGTTACCCCATCTGTAAGAGTCAGATCATTTTCTTATAAATATTTAAAATGCCAGCGTTAATATGTGCAGCGGACGCCAGGCGCATCTTATTACCATATACGATAAAAGTGTGCTGTATGTCGCAAACACTGCATCCCTTAAGAGAAAACAAGCACACGCACACATTGTATGAGTTCCAAAGCCCATTGATGTATATATTTGTTATTAAAAGGGTATGCATACAATATAACACATGTACAATATATATATATATATATACATTGTTACAGAGTACAATTACATAAAAAGCAAGAATCCATACAATTACGGCCAGCATACAATTACCATCTCCCTCAATGCACTTTATGCACACTTAGCTACATTACCTCCATCTTTAGCTCTCCCTCAATGCCCACAGCAGCAGAGTATCAGCAAAACACCATCTAGATCAAAACACCAGAACTTCTTGTGTCTGGGATCAGCTATACACTGTGTATGTTGGGGGATAACATGTCTTCCGCTATTGGTCCAGGGGAGGGAACTTTCGCATTAATAATGAGTCATTGGTCAGTTCATATGCAAGCCTTGAAGAAGACAGCAAAGGGGCTGGCCTCTGGTTTCCTGGCAACATATGCTGTCTTTTGGAATGTCCTTTTGTTCCAATAAGAGTGACTTCATATTCCTACATTTGATCATAACTACTCATTGCAATGTGCTACAACCTAATCACAGGCATCAAATGAATCCACTCATTAATCTGATTACTTTGACACCAAGCACGACATGTCCATCTTGCTCCACTCCAACAATACACATACATATCTCACACAAGTAGCGCCAAAAAATCCACCCATCTCACTCAATTGATGGAGGTGGTACACCTTGGCGTCTCCCTTCACGGCTTTATAACATGATGTAAAATTGTAACTAATTAAACTATTTTTCTACTGTTATTTTTAGTCTCTTACCCAAGCTGTAACAATAGTATTGGTACTGGTTAATACAATTTTATTGTGACATTCATAATATTTTGACATATGGCAAACACTTTTGATCCACTGTGATTACAATGCTAAACTTTAACATTTGATATATGATTGATTCATATTGTATAAATAAAAGATATTTAAGAAAAAAAAGAGGGACTTTGTGAGCTGAAGCCAAGAGTCCAAAAAGGGGAAATGGTAGACCACAGCGGCGCTTGTACAGTGCATCATTAAGAACATGATATCGCGGACGTTACCCCATCTGTAAGAGTCAGATCATTTTCTTATAAATATTTAAAATGCCAGCGTTAATATGTGCAGCGGACGCCAGGCGCATCTTATTACCATATACGATAAAAGTGTGCTGTATGTCGCAAACACTGCATCCCTTAAGAGAAAACAAGTACACGCACACATTGTATGAGTTCCAAAGCCCATTGATGTATATATTTGTTATTAAAAGGGTATGCATACAATATAACACATGTACAATATATATATATATATATATATACATGGTTACAGAGTACAATTACATAAAAAGCAAGAATCCATACAATTACGGCCAGCATACAATTACCATCTCCCTCAATGCACTTTATGCACACTTCGCTACATTACCTCCATCTTTAGCTCTCCCTCAATGCCCACAGCAGCAGAGTATCAGCAAAACACCATCTAGATCAAAACACCAGAACTTCTTGTGTCTGGGATCAGCTATACACTGTGTATGTTGGGGGATAACATGTCTTCCGCTATTGGTCCAGGGGAGGGAACTTTCTCATTAATAATGAGTCATTGGTCAGTTCATATGCAAGCCTTGAAGAAGACAGCAAAGGGGCTGGCCTCTGGTTTCCTGGCAACATATGCTGTCTTTTGGAATGTCCTTTTGTTCCAATAAGAGTGACTTCATATTCCTACATTTGATCATAACTACTCATTGCAATGTGCTACAACCTAATCACAGGCATCAAATGAATCCACTCATTAATCTGATTACTTTGACACCAAGCACGACATGTCCATCTTGCTCCACTCCAACAATACACATACATATCTCACACAAGTAGCGCCAAAAAATCCACCCATCTCACTCAATTGATGGAGGTGGTACACCTTGGCGTCTCCCTTCACGGCTTTATAACATGATGTAAAATTGTAACTAATTAAACTATTTTTCTACTGTTATTTTTAGTCTCTTACCCAAGCTGTAACAATAGTATTGGTACTGGTTAATACAATTTTATTGTGACATTCATAATATTTTGACATATGGCAAACACTTTTGATCCACTGTGATTACAATGCTAAACTTTAACATTTGATATATGATTGATTCATATTGTATAAATAAAAGATATTTAAGAAAAAAAAGAGGGACTTTGTGAGCTGAAGCCAAGAGTCCAAAAAGGGGAAATGGTAGACCACAGCGGCGCTTGTACAGTGCATCATTAAGAACATGATATCGCGGACGTGCCCCCATCTGTAAGAGTCAGATCATTTTCTTATAAATATTTAAAATGCCAGCGTTAATATGTGCAGTGGACGCCAGGCGCATCTTATTACCATATACGATAAAAGTGTGCTGTATGTCGCAAACACTACATCCCTTAAGAGAAAACAAGTACACGCACACATTGTATGAGTTCCAAAGCCCATTGATGTATATATTTGTTATTAAAAGGGTATGCATACAATATAACACATGTACAATATATATATATATATATATATATATATACATACATGGTTACAGAGTACAATTACATAAAAAGCAAGAATCCATACAATTACGGCCAGCATACAATTACCATCTCCCTCAATGCACTTTATGCACACTTCGCTACATTACCTCCATCTTTAGCTCTCCCTCAATGCCCACAGCAGCAGAGTATCAGCTAAACACCATCTAGATCAAAACACCAGAACTTCTTGTGTCTGGGATCAGCTATACACTGTGTATGTTGGGGGATAACATGTCTTCCGCTATTGGTCCAGGGGAGGGAACTTTCTCATTAATAATGAGTCATTGGTCAGTTCATATGCAAGCCTTGAAGAAGACAGCAAAGGGGCTGGCCTCTGGTTTCCTGGCAACATATGCTGTCTTTTGGAATGTCCTTTTGTTCCAATAAGAGTGACTTCCTATTCCTACATTTGATCATAACTACTCATTGCAATGTGCTACAACCTAATCACAGGCATCAATTGAATCCACTCATTAATCTGATTACTTTGACACCAAGCACGACATGTCCATCTTGCTCCACTCCAACAATACACATACATATCTCACACAAGTAGCGCCAAAAAATCCACCCATCTCACTCAATTGATGGAGGTGGTACACCTTGGCGTCTCCCTTCACGGCTTTATAACATGATGTAAAATTGTAACTAATTAAACTATTTTTCTACTGTTATTTTTAGTCTCTTACCCAAGCTGTAACAATAGTATTGGTACTGGTTAATACAATTTTATTGTGACATTCATAATATTTTGACATATGGCAAACACTTTTGATCCACTGTGATTACAATGCTAAACTTTAACGTTTGATATATGATTGATTCATATTGTATAAATAAAAGATATTTAAGAAAAAAAAGAGGGACTTTGTGAGCTGAAGCCAAGAGTCCAAAAAGGGGAAATGGTAGACCACAGCGGCGCTTGTACAGTGCATCATTAAGAACATGATATCGCGGACGTGCCCCCATCTGTAAGAGTCAGATCATTTTCTTATAAATATTTAAAATGCCAGCGTTAATATGTGCAGCGGACGCCAGGCGCATCTTATTACCATATACGATAAAAGTGTGCTGTATGTCGCAAACACTACATCCCTTAAGAGAAAACAAGTACATGCACACATTGTATGAGTTCCAAAGCCCATTGATGTATATATTTGTAATTAAAAGGGTATGCATACAATATAACACATGTACAATATATATATATATATATATATATATATATATACATGGTTACAGAGTACAATTACATAAAAAGCAAGAATCCATACAATTACGGCAAGCATACAATTACCATCTCCCTCAATGCACTTTATGCACACTTCGCTACATTACCTCCATCTTTAGCTCTCCCTCAATGCCCACAGCAGCAGAGTATCAGCAAAACACCATCTAGATCAAAACACCAGAACTTCTTGTGTCTGGGATCAGCTATACACTGTGTATGTTGGGGGATAACATGTCTTCCGCTAATGGTCCAGGGGAGGGAACTTTCTCATTCCTTAATTAGTCATTGGTCAGTTCATATGCAAGCCTTGAAGAAGATAGCAAAGGGGCTGGCCTCTGGTTTCCTGGCCACATATGCTGTCTATTGGAATGTCCTTTTGTTCCAATAAGAGTGACTTCATATTCCTACATTTGATCATAACTACTCATTGCAATGTGCTACAACCTAATCACAGGCATCAAATGAATCCACTCATTAATCTGATTACTTTGACACCAAGCACGACATGTCCATCTTGCTCCACTCCAACAATACACATACATATCTCACACAAGTAGCGCCAAAAAATCCACCCATCTCACTCAATTGATGGAGGTGGTATACCTTGGCGTCTCCCTTCACGGCTTTATAACATGATGTAAAATTGTAACTAATTAAACTATTTTTCTACTATTATTATTAGTCTCTTACCCAAGCTGTAACAATAGTATTGGTACTGGTTAATACAATTTTATTGTGACATTCAGTATATTTTGACATATGGCAAACGCTTTTGATCCACTGTGATTACAATGCTAAACTTTAACATTTGATATATGATTGATTCATATTGTATAAATAAAAGATATTTAAGAAAAAAAAGAGATACTTTGTGAGCTGAAGCCAAGAGTCCAAAAAGGGTAAATGGCCTGTCATGAAAGTGACGTGGGCTAGTTTCTTGCCCCATTCCTGTCACTCTGGGTATGTACCCAGCTGGACCTCCTCCAGGCTCACCTCCACACCATTAAGATGCCATGCATATGCACACTGCATCTGTTCAGTATTCCCCCATTGCTTTGTGCACAGCAGCAGTGAATGAGTGCTCCCCCCTCCCCCCTGCCATGGGACAGTGGGGAGCAGTGTCAGCTCTAGAGGTGGGGTTTCAGCTCAGTCCAAAGTTCAAATAGGGGATCCACACCAACTGCCAGTGAGGAGTCAGTTTGTGATGACAGTTGGTGGCAGTTGCTGTGGCTCCCCTATTGGAAATTTGAATTGCGCTGTAGCCTCACCTGTGGAGCCACCACTGGTGGAGAGATATGCACCTCCAGTATGTTACACAGTGCTCCCAAGTTCTCACCTCCTGTTGCCAGTTCCTTTTGAATACTAGCAGATCTGTGTTCTGCATTCACAATGCATAGAGTGCAGAGTAACTCCTGAGTCCCCTCATCAGTGACACGCATGTGATGTTTAACATGACACTGATATGGGGACTCAAGAGCAGCTCTGTGTTTTATGCTCTGTGCCTACAGAACCCAGGGCCACTGCAGGCTCCCACAACACTCATTTACTCCCGCAGTGCTGTGCGGTTGTGGGGATCAACATCATGATGTGATGCTGAGTGCTGATCAGCACTGTGGGGGTGACTACCAGACTCCCACCACTCCCACTTTCCCCACCCCTGGAGTCCAGACAAAGAGACTGCTACTATCTGCTGTTACTGTCACAGTCAGACAGACTCTCAAATGCATGGCACTACATCGCAAGTGGTACCCAGTACAGAATGCCTCCACATTAGTACGCCACTGATACCGAATTACCGAGCACCATATCAGTTTAACGTCAACTATTTCTGATACCCCTTCAGTGATCTCATATGTCTAGATGTCAGTGCTATAAACAAATAATAATAATAATAATAACAACAACAACAACTATTTACCATCTGCTTATGCTTTCCAAGTTTTTGAAAGTCTCACCTGTGCCTAAAATCCAAGATACGGATTTTAAGGGAAAGAAAAACCAAATTAAACTGAAATGTCTGGGAATTTTACATATGCATAATATAAAGTTCATAGCCTGTAAAAAAATGTACAATACTATAAAAAGAAGACACTAGCACATTAATTAGACATTTGTTGAAATACTGTAAAAAAATGATACAGTCTATTGTCTGCATATTATCATCCAAATTCCATTATCTTTTATTAGATGTGCAAATGATCCTTAGTTATACAGAAAAGAGCAAGAAACATTGTGACACGAGTTTTGTAAGATCTACTGCAGACTCGTTATATGAAATATACATCTTTTGAGTAATTGTACAGTATTTCATGCTGAAATTTGAAGAGCCTTTATTCTCATATAATCTTTATATCTGAGTTTCACAGGAGTGGAATCATAAGTATCTCTCAAAGAAATTGAGAAAGTCAGGAAGTTGTTGTGCCATTTTCTGCAGACTCTCTAGTGATCTGCTACCTGTGAGACTTATCACTTCATAAAGATATTTGTGCTGTTATTGTCCTGTGATCCAGTCAGGAAAGGTCAGAGGAAACAAACTGTATATTACTTGCCCAAATTAAGTGCACAGCTTTCAGGCACAGAGTTTCCCCCAGACATTAGGGTACACACATACTGGTGTTTGCCATTTTCTTACACTGCATTTTAAAATGCAAGCAATAATGCATAGAAACAACATAGTACTTATATATGTATTAAATATGAATACTACAGTATTGCATGTGCATTCAATGGATTCAGTATGGGATCTCAACGGTCAGGATCCCGGCGGTCATAGGACCGACACCGGAATCCCGACAGGTGGGATCCCGGTGGTGAGCGCCATGTGTCCCCTCGCGGACTCACTGCGCTCACCATGGGGATTCCGGGCCCCAGTTGGGATTCTGAACACTGGGATTCCCTTGGCTGTCGGGATTCCGGCATTTGTATCCTGACCGTCAGGATTCGGACAGCAGGGAAACTAGCTGCTTCCCAATTCAATGGATGTGGTGTTTTGTTCAAGATAAATCAGGTCGACAAGAGAATGGCAAAATGGTCCGAATGTAGCACGTTGACCTGCTTAGCATGTTGACAGTAACCATAAATGGATGTCATTCTGACATAATAGAATGTTGACCTAATGTCCCACTTGGTTGTGCCTGTTCTACATCAGAGATGTGCAGAGTATTATTTAGTGATGTGCACCGGACATTTTTCGGGTTTTGTGTTTTGGTTTTGGATTCGGTTCCGCGGCAGTGTTTTGGATTCGGACGCGTTTTGGCAAAACCTCCCTGAAAAATTTTTGTCGGATTCGGGTGTGTTTTGGATTCAGATGTTTTTTTTACAAAAACCCCTCAAAAACAGCTTAAATCATAGAATTTGGGTGTCATTTTGATTCTATAGTATTATTAACCTCAATAACCATAATTTCCACTCATTTCCAGTCTATTCTAAACACCTCACACATCACAATATTATTTTTAGTCCTAAAATTTGCACCGAGGTCGCTGGATGACTAAGCTAAGCGACCCAAGTGGCCGACACAAACACCTGGCCCATCTAGGAGTGGCACTGCAGTGTCAGACAGGATGGCACTTCAAAAAAATAGTCCCCAAACAGCACATGATGCAAAGAAAAAAAGAGGTGCAATGAGGTAGCTGTGTGACTAAGCTAAGCGACCCAAGTGGCCGACACAAACACCTTGCCCATCTAGGAGTGGCACTGCAGTGTCAGACAGGATGGCCCTTAAAAAAAATAGTCCCCAAACAGCACATGAAGCAAAGAAAAAAAGAGGCGCAATGAGGAAGCTGTGTGACTAAGCTAAGCGACCCAAGTGGCCGACACAAACACCTGGTCCATATATGAGTGGCACTGCAGTTTTCTAGCGAGAGGATGAGTGCTTCCATCCTCATGTAAAGCTGAACCACTAGCCATGAACATAGGCCAGGGCCTCAACCGTTCCTTGCCACAACGTGTCGTAAATGGCATATTGGCAAGTTTACGCTTCTCCTCAGACGCTTTTAATTTTGATTTTTGGGTCATTTTACTGAACTTTAGTTTTTTGGATTTTACATGTTCTCTACTATGACATTGGGCATCGGCCTTGGCAGACGACGTTGATGGCATTTCATCGTCTCGGCCATGACTAGTGGCAGCAGCTTCAGCACGAAGTGGTAGTGGATCTTGATCTTTCCCTATTTTACCCTCCACATTTTTGTTCTCCATTTTTTAATGTGTGGAATTATATGCCAGTATCAATAGCAAAGGCCTACTACTATATATACTGCGCACAACTGAAATGCACCACAGGTATGGATGGATAGTATACTTGACGACACAGAGGTAGGTAGAGCAGTGGCCTTCTGTACCGTACTGCTATATATTATATACTGATGGTCAGCAAACTGTGCAAAACTGAAATGCACCACAGGTATGGATGGATAGTATACTTGACGACACAGAGGTAGGTAGAGCAGTGACCTACTGTACCGTACTGCTATATATTATATACTGGTGGTCAGCAAACTGTGCAAAACTGAAATGCACCACAGTTATGGATGGATAGTATACTTGACGACACAGAGGTAGGTAGAGCAGTGGCCTTCTGTACCGTACTGCTATATATTATATACTGGTGGTCAGCAAAATTATGCACTGTACTCCTACTATATACTACAATGCAGCACAGATATGGAGTGTTTTTCAGGCAGAGAACGTATAATACTGGTTGTCACTGGTCACTGGTCAGCAAAACTCTGCACTGTACTCCTCCTTTATTAAACTGGTGGTTTCCAGTCCCCACAATAAAGCAGTGTGAGCACAGATATATGCTGCACACTGAGCACAGCTATGGAGCGTTTTTCAGTCAGAGAACGTATAATACTGGTGGTCACTGGTCAGCAAAACTCTGCACTGTACTCCTCCTATATAATACTGGTGGTCCCCAGTCCCCACAATAAAGCAGTGTGAGCACAGATATCTGCAGCACACTGAGCACAGATATGGAGCATTTTTCTGGCAGAGAACGTATAATACTGGTGGTCACTGGTCAGCAAAACTCTGCACTGTACTCCTCCTATATAATACTGCTGGTCCCCAGTCCCCACAATAAAGCAGTGTGAGCACCATAGGCGTGCGCACAGGGGGTGCCTGGTGCGCACAGGCACCCCCTAATGTCCAGTACCCCCTGCACGTCACACCCGCGGCGCGATCCGATGGTTGGCGGCGGCTCTGCACTCGCACTTCTGAGCAGAGCCGCCTGCGGTTAGCGGTAGCACAGGAGCGGGTGCAGAGCGTGTTGAGGTGCCGGCACTGTTGGTGGGGCAGACAGTGTATGCTGTCATCAGATGCCCCTTACAAATATGACGACTGCATCGGGAGGAGGGCTTCTGCGCATGCCCGGCTGCAGCAGCTCCTCCTCCCGTGATCCTTTGCGGAGTCAGCCAGACTCCGGCCACTGCACCACCACTGACCGAGCCAGGACCCTGCTACCCTCCACTACAAGGTTCAGGGATGGACCAGCGCATCAAGCAGTTTCTTTTTGATAAAGTAAGGCAATTTACTTGTATTTAAAAGTGTCTGTGCGTATGCGTATATATATATATATATATACACACACACACACACACACACACACACACACACACACACGTGTGTGTGTGTATATATATATATATATGTTTATATGTATATACATGTTTTTATATATATATATATATACGGATGGATAAGGGAGGGAGGCGGCACTCAAACAGGCTTGTATTGCAATATAAAAAGGTCAATTTATTCCGACATGTTTCGGGGTAATCACCCCGTCCTCAGGGTCATCATAGCCCAAAGTAAGACCAAAGACATACATATATACACATAACAATTAACATCAAAGAACTAATCTTACTCACCTGCTTACCCGCGCCATTCTGCACCGCCGGACGCTCAGCCGCGCTTCCGCGTCGCTCCCCGGTGACGTCATTGAGTCGCGCCTGGACCCGGTTCCCATGGAGACCACCAAGCCCGCTCTCAGTACACTCGGGATACGTGTGCAGGCTGTACGCTGCTGGCCCGTGACAGCATCAGACTGCGTCAGGTGCAGGAGGTATCTAAGCAACGAAACAAAACAAAAACAAATGAGATACAAGTGAGGACATACAGTGCCACAGATATTAACCAATGTAATCCCCACCCCCACCAGACAATAATCTAGTAACTCCGCTACTAACTATGGTTTAAACTGCTGTGCAATATCGCTATACATAATAGAATCAATAAAATATACAATGGGGTAACAATCTGAGCAACTCGTGATAGCTAAAGTTTTGTGGGGGTGGGGATTACATTGGTTAATATCTGTGGCACTGTATGTCCTCACTTGTATCTCATTTGTTTTTGTTTTGTTTCGTTGCTTAGATACCTCCTGCACCTGACGCAGTCTGATGCTGTCACGGGCCAGCAGCGTACAGCCTGCACACGTATCCCGAGTGTACTGAGAGCGGGCTTGGTGGTCTCCATGGGAACCGGGTCCAGGCGCGACTCAATGACGTCACCGGGGAGCGACGCGGAAGCGCGGCTGAGCGTCCGGCGGTGCAGAATGGCGCGGGTAAGCAGGTGAGTAAGATTAGTTCTTTGATGTTAATTGTTATGTGTATATATGTATGTCTTTGGTCTTACTTTGGGCTATGATGACCCTGAGGACGGGGTGATTACCCCGAAACATGTCGGAATAAATTGACCTTTTTATATTGCAATACAAGCCTGTTTGAGTGCCGCCTCCCTCCCTTATCCGTGCATTAGAGGTCTTCGCCTCCAGGAGGGCACCGCAGCATACACCATCTTTTCAGAGTGAGTGCCGAGCATACAGCATTTTAAAGGTATTTTGGACAGACGGTCAGTCGGTGGCTCCCAGTCAGTGCCACTGTACCACACGGTCTCTCCACGCTAAGGCACCAGCTGTTGGATATATCATCTAGGACTCATCTTTTTGGGCTGCAGTTGCACTTGCTGCAAGCCTTAAGTGTGTGGTGTTTTGAGCACGCTCCACCCTCACATCTTTGACTGTTAATTTGGTAACTTTGCCGCAAATATATGATTTTCAGCCATGGAGGTGACTAACGTCAGTGAGGCTACTCTGGACTTGATCCAGCGTGACGCTAGTGAACGGCTCAGTTTTTCAGACCTCGAAGCTAATGCCATCCTTGTGGGACAACGGCTGGATGATGATCCTATAATAAACACCAATGAGGAACTTTACAGAAAGTGGTTGAAAATGAAACAAAGGGAAGTAGATTTTCTCTACCATAGCATCTCCCTATCCGATTACTACCGGTCTAACCTAATCCCTAGGGGATTTAGGATTCGGAATTCGCCCACCATAGGCCGCTTTAACACCACCTTCTGTCGACGTTGGGTAGCTATTCTCAACAAATGCTCCATGGACCTATTACTGCTGGTAGTGGAGGAGTCGACACGGGAGCTTAATTTGGTGCGGGAGCAAATCCAACAGTTTGAGGCCTTACATAAACCCACATTACAGCTGGATACTCAGAATGAATGGGATACCAAGCTCACGACCCAAATTGAGCATTACCGTCAAGAATTGGTACGGTTCAAGAAAGAGAAGTTGGCCACAGTCCAAAGAGACTATCAACAACGTGAGGTGTACCCCTGGTTAGGTGGCACCAGGACATCTAGGGACCACCAGCAATCCAGCTGGCGGCCTAACCCTCGGAGAAGACGAGAACAACAGCTAGGGGCTAGTACCTCAGCAAGCGACTCTGAAGGAGCATCTGGATCCGTATCACAATCTGACGGTAATTTCCCTTTAGGCCAAGGCCCATTGGGCGTACGGACTCGGTCCAACCGCACCCCCCATGCAAGAAGAGGGAGAGGACGAGGAGGTCGCGCCAAAATCAAAGAATTGCCCGCACCAAAACCGCCCAGAACTTGAGAGAGTTGGTGTTTAATCTGTCTTCAACCCCCCTCACGGATCAAGAATATCGATTACTGGCGAAGGGCCTTTCGTTTGTCCCCACAGTCCCGGCAGACCCGTTGGAGTGGAAAGTCGAGGTTCACCGCTTAGGACGCTCATTGAGACGTCAGGAACACTTCAATAATTCCACGCAACAAGGTCCGACCACGGAGGTCCCCATACAGTTGCGGCGTATAGCCCCTCGGTCATAGTTTGACCCCCCAAGCCAGAATCCATCCATACGGACTTTTCTACGGATGTTGGAGACAGTTGATCATACCGCCAGACCGGACAGTATACATCCTAATTTATCTAAAGCTGAACTGGCTACTTTAAAATCATTATCGGCCCGCACTGATATTGTAGTGCGTAAAGCTGATAAGGGTGGGGCCATTGTGGTTTTAAATCTAGCCGATTATGTTAGAGAATGTGATAGACAGTTAAATGACACTCAGGTTTATAAAAAACTTACTAGGGACCCCACCAATGAGTATAAGACTGAGCTTGATTTAATGCTAAAAGAAGCCAATACAGTAGGTTTGTTATCTAGTGAAGTGGTTCGAGCACTTACTATTGAACACCCTAGGGCCCCACTATTTTACACAGTTCCCAAGGTCCACAAGACACTGGTGGACCCCCCTGGCAGGCCCATTGTGTCTGCCAGGGGGTCACTCTATCATCCAGTGTCTGTGTACCTTGACGCCTATCTGAACCCTGTCATTCAGTCCCTTCCCTCTTACCTCAAGGACACTACCTCCTTGTTACAACAGCTCCAACACCTAGGCAATATACCTGCGGATACGTTATTGTGTAGTGCTGACGTCACCAGTTTGTACACGTGTATCCCCCATGTGGCAGGTATTGAAGCAGTAAGGTACTTACTTGAGGGTAATGAGTTCTATCAAGGGCCTGAGATTTCGATCTTTTTGAGATTGTTGGAAAAAGTGCTTACTCGTAACTATTTTATTTTCAATGGTCGCTTCATGCTCCAACTAGCGGGGTGTGCGATGGGGTCCGCTGTGGCCCCGTCGTACGCCAACGCTTTTATGCATCAGTTAGAGAAGCACATGTTTTATCTCGACCCAGTCATTAAGCCACGGTTACTTTACTATAGAAGGTATATAGATGACCTACTAGTCTTGTGGACGGGGTCTCGAGATGAACTTATAGCTCTGTGGGAGGACCATAATGTTACCCAACACCCAGTGCAGTTTACCTATACTGTGGATAGTTCTTCCATTAATTATCTGGATGTTAAAATTTCGGTTCTGGGAGGAAAAGTGTCCACTTCTCTATATACAAAAAACACTGATAGGAATATGTTGCTTGATCACTCCAGCTTCCATCCGGCCCCACTACGGTGGGGTTTACCTTTTTCCCAGTTCATGCGTGTTAGACGCATAACGTCAGACCCTAAGGAAACAGAGGTGACATTGGATGTCATGCAGGCAAAATTTGCCGAACGGGGCTATCCATTAGATCTATTGCATCAGGCCAGGGCTAAGGCCCTCAGTATTTCAAGAGCTGATGCACTTAGCCCTACTAATCGTAGACATTCCACCAGCGGCCCTAAACTCCCCTGGGTCAATAGATATAATGTAGCCAGCAATAGGAGGGTACGCCGGGCCAAGGCATTATGGCCCATCATACAGACCGAGCGGGCACTCTCATCTTTGGCCAAGACGTCCCTTCTCCCCAGTCACACCAGGGGAAGTAATCTAGGAGACCACCTTGTTAAATTGGATGTTTCCAGTTTGACAGCTGCACAGGAAACCCACTTTTTACGTACTAAACTGGGGTGCTATAGATGTCTGGGGTGTGCTACCTGCAACACCCTTATGACAGGTAGCAGCTTCAACCACCCCCATACAGGCAGGAAGTTGCCCATACGGCACCGATTAACTTGTACATCAACCCATGTAGTGTACTTATTGACCTGCCCTTGTGGCTTAGCCTATGTGGGCAAAACAGTCCGCCAGTTTAGAGAGCGCATGGCCCTACATAGAAGTGCCATAAAGAAAGCTCTCGAAAAAGGTAGCAGTGATCAACCGTTTGCACGACATTGTCTGTTGTTGAAACATGGAGTACCTAGCATTAGGGCCATATTGATTGATCATGTCCCTAAAAGCCTGAGAGGGGGTGACCGTGACAGAGCTCTTTTGCAGAAAGAATCCAGATGGATCTTTAAGCTTGGAACCCTGTCACCACGGGGTCTTAATGAAAATCTGGGGCTACAGTGCTTTATGTAAATTAGCATGTAAATTAGCTTTAAAAAAACTTTTTATTTACAGCTATCACTAGTTGCTCAGATTGTTACCCCATTGTATATTTTATTGATTCTATTATGTATAGCGATATTGCACAGCAGTTTAAACCATAGTTAGTAGCGGAGTTACTAGATTATTGTCTGGTGGGGGTGGGGATTACATTGGTTAATATCTGTGGCACTGTATGTCCTCACTTGTATCTCATTTGTTTTTGTTTTGTTTCGTTGCTTAGATACCTCCTGCACCTGACGCAGTCTGATGCTGTCACGGGCCAGCAGCGTACAGCCTGCACACGTATCCCGAGTGTACTGAGAGCGGGCTTGGTGGTCTCCATGGGAACCGGGTCCAGGCGCGACTCAATGACGTCACCGGGGAGCGACGCGGAAGCGCGGCTGAGCGTCCGGCGGTGCAGAATGGCGCGGGTAAGCAGGTGAGTAAGATTAGTTCTTTGATGTTAATTGTTATGTGTATATATGTATGTCTTTGGTCTTACTTTGGGCTATGATGACCCTGAGGACGGGGTGATTACCCCGAAACATGTCGGAATAAATTGACCTTTTTATATTGCAATACAAGCCTGTTTGAGTGCCGCCTCCCTCCCTTATCCGTGCATTAGAGGTCTTCGCCTCCAGGAGGGCACCGCAGCATACACCATCTTTTCAGAGTGAGTGCCGAGCATACAGCATTTTAAATATATATATATATATATATATAGATATATGTGTGTGTGTATTTATTTATTTATTTTTCTTTATTATTAAGTATTTTTATATGTACAGTATGATTTGCTTGCCGGTGACATCTAGGAGGGAACTGATTTCTTGACAGTTGGATATGGGAGTGTTGTCCCATGTGAGCTCTGGCAGGGCAGCTCACACAGCGAAGCGTGTGCGCTGCGCTGCTGCTGGTAATAATCATACCTCCTGCCTGAGTCCGGGGAAGAGAAGCTGCCTGACACTGCGGTCTGAGAGCACGGCCGCAGTCACCCAGCCAACGTGCCCACTCTCGCCTGCTGTCATATTTTCCCCATCCATCCCTACAGCTGTGCTCTTCTTTCCCTCCCACCTTCCCAGAATGGCGGTGTTGACTTGATGTCATCACGCATGGCATGCTGGGAGCGGTCGCAGGAGAAATAAGACGGTTGGTGCTAAATCCTAGTGGGCTAAAGATTCTCTGATGACCAAACATGTGACGCGCTGGCAGGGTGAGGAGCAAGGTCGGTGGGATAACACTTCAACTATTCACGTCACATCTATTGCCTTTAGTAACCAAAGCGTGGCGAGCGAAGCGAGCCCGCCAGGGTAAAATTAGACTTCCATGTTCAGACATTGCTCCTCCCCCTGGTGTCACACGTCACCTGCTTGTGACGTCAGGGGACCCTTACCCATATAGGTTTTAGACCTAACCGAGAGAAGACGGGTGAGCATCATCTGCACAGTGTTGGGTGATGGCACGTAGTATTACACGCGGTCGCATGTCCTATCACCCGGTCTGCAGCCTGATTGCCCCGAAGATGAGACTGATCACCAAGGTTTTCCCGGATTCCGGCCCCAGCAGCACAGCACAGGAGCTGCAGCAGCAGCACTGACAGGAGGATCTGTGTGCCGGCCCCCGCCGGGGCGAGTGCAGGTGTATACTTGCCCTGGCTCACGCTCACGCTCACTCTCTCATTCTCTTTCTCCCTCTATCCTGCTTTACCTCTCTCTCTCCTGTCCTCACCTCCCTCACTTTCTCTACCTCTCTCCCATCCATACCTCCCTCTCTCTCTCTCTTCCATCCTCACCTCCCTCTCTCTTTCTCCCTCTCTCCCATCCTCACATCCCTCTCTCTCCCATCCTCACCTCTCTCTCTCTCTCCCGTCCTCACCTTCCATAGCGGCTCTACTGTGGTGTAACATGTACTATGGTGTAATGTGTATAAGCATCGGAATTGTGGTGTAACGTAAATAAGGGGCTCTACACTGGTGTGATATGTGTAAGGGGCTCTACTGGGAGGCATAACATGTATAAGGGGTACCAATGTGCGGCACGCACTATCACGCTTTATAATATTTAGGGGGGGGGGGAGGTTAGCAAAGGGAAACTGTTGCCTAAAGATTTGTAAGGTCTAGAACTGGTGTGTGTGTTTATATATACATATATATATATATATATATATGTGTATGTATGATGTCAGTATGACGTCATTGGAAGACGCTGATGCCGTTCGGTGTGGCTTCTGTGATTCACATGGTGATGGTGGGGGTATATTAAGGTGAGCTATTGTTGTTTGTCTTTATCTGGAAAACAGTTTATAAGAACTGAAAGTCTGAAATATTGATGTAACAAGGCTTGCGCTGTTTATTCATCATCATTATGCTCTGAGTGCCGCATCCTGGGAGGATCTACTAGTACTACGCTGTGCTGGCACCGGGCCAAGTTGCTACACTTATGTGAGTGCCTGAACTTTGGAAATTATATTGACGTTTTAAGCATGCCGGACCTTTGGAAATTATATTGTTGCATATATATATATATATATATATATATGTATGTATAAGCCATAAACCAATGTGTTATTTTGGGTGTCCGTGTATAAGCAAAAAGCTTGGTGGTGGGATTATCTTCTAGGGGGGACCAACAAAAATCTTGCCTAGGGCATGAAATTGCTTAGGGCCGGCTCTGGTGGCTGGCCGCACAGCCCACCCGTCGTCATGCTCCAACCGCCTCGCGATGTGACGTCCTGATGTCACACCGCACCCCCTCCCTCCCTGCCTGCCCTGCGCTGTCCTCCCGTGCTTAGTCTCTACACTCCATGTGTGTGCCCTGCCCGGCCATTGCCGACATATGCCAAAAGGACTCCTTGTCCTGTGCCGCTGGAGCAGGACAGAAGACAGTGGTCGCAGGCAGCTGAGCTGAGTCTGCCTGTCTGATTCAGAGTGAGACAGTAGACTTGACCAACCACTCACTGTGTGCTGCAGCCAGGGAAAGATAGGGGTTCAGGCCAGCTAGGGAAAGGGGGGATACAATTCTGTATAAAAAGAAAAGAAGGATAACAACCTAATTATTTGATATTATATATATATATATATATATATACTGCTCAAAAAAATAAAGGGAACACTAAAATAACACATCCTAGATCTGAATTAATGAAATATTCTTATTAAATACTTTGTTCTTTACATAGTTGAATGTGCTGACAACAAAATCACACAAAAATTATCAATGGAAATCAAATTTATTAACCCATGGAGGTCTGGATTTGGAGTCACACTCAAAATTAAAGTGGAAAAACACACTACAGGCTGATCCTACTTTGATGTAATGTCCTTCAAACAAGTCAAAATGAGGCTCAGTAGTGTGTGTGGCCTCCACGTGCCTGTATGACCTCCCTACAACCAACACAAGTGGCTCAGGTAGTGCAGCTCATCCAGGATGGCACATCAATGTGAGCTGTGGCAAGAAGGTTTGCTGTGTCTGTCAGTGTAGTGTCCAGAGCATGGAGGCGCTACCAGGAGACAGGCCAGTACATCAGGAGACGTGGAGGAGGCTGTAGGAGGGCAACAACCCAGCAGCAGGACCGCAACCTCCGCCTGTGTGCAAGGAGGAACAGGATGAGCACTGCCAGAGCCCTGCAAAATGACCTCCAGCAAGCCACAAATGTGCATGTGTCTACTCAAACGATCAGAAACAGACTCCATGAGGGTGGTATGAGAGCCCGACGTCCACAGGTGGGGGTTGTGCTTACAGCCCAACACCGTGCAGGACGTTTGGCATTTGCCAGAGAACACCAAGATTGGCAAATTCGCCACTGGGGCCCTGTGCTCTTCACAGATGAAAGCAGGTTCTCACTGAGCACATGTGACAGACGTGACAGAGTCTGGAGACGCCAAGGAGAACGTTCTGCTGCCTGCCACATCCTCCAGCATGACCGGTTTGGCAGTGGGTCAGTAATGGTGTGGGGTGGCATTTCTTTGGGGGGCCGCACAGCCCTCCATGTGCTCGCCAGAGGTAGCCCGACTGCCATTAGGTACCGAGATGAGATCCTCAGACCCCTTGTGAGACCATATGCTGGTGCGGTTGGCCCTGGGTTCCTCCTAATGCAAGACAATGCTAGACCTCATGTGGCTGGAGTGTTTCAGCAGTTCCTGCAAGACGAAGGCATTGATGCCATGGACTGGCCCGCCCGTTCCCCAGACCTGAATCCAATTGAGCACATCTGGGACATCATGTCTCGCTCCATCCACCAACGCCACGTTGCAACGCAGACTGTCCAGGAGTTGGCGGATGCTTTAGTCCAAGTCTGGGAGGAGATCCCTCAGGAGACCATCCACCACCTCATCAGGAGCATGCCCAGGCGGTGTAGGGAGGTCATACAGGCACGTGGAGCCCACACACACTACTGAGCCTCATTTTGACTTGTTTTAAGGACATTACATCAAAGTTGGATCAGCCTGTAGTGTGTTTGTCCACTTTCATTTTGCGTGTGACTCCAAATCCAGACCTCCATGGGTTAATAAATTTGATTTCCATTGATAATTTTTGTGTGATTTTGTTGTCAGCACATTCAGCTATATAAGGAACAAAGTATTTAATAAGAATATTTTATTCATTCAGATCTAGGATGTGTTATTTTAGTGTTCCCTTTATTTTTTGAGCAGTGTGTGTGTGTATATATATATATATATATATATTTAGCTGAGCCAAGCATTCAGTAGTTTCTCTGTGTGTATATACAGTGTGTGTGTGTGTAACCCTTTTCTTTAACATATATACATATACAGATGCGGCACTCAGGTTTTTAAAACCTGACGACAGTTGCTCGTACAACTAAAATGTTGTTAACCCTTCATTGGATGTACCGTCTCTTTATTGTTTATGCTACGAGTGCCGCATCTGCATATGTTTAGATTTCATTTATGGAGGCACTGGCGATGTGGCTACCAGCTTTCGGAGTGCCAAACTTGCAACTATATATATATATATACTAGCCCAGTAGGCAGTGCTAGGCACGCCCCCAGTAGGCGGTGCTAGGCACCCCACTCCAGTCGTGCACCCCCTAATAAAATGTGCTGCGCACGCCTATGGTGAGCACAGATATATGTAGCCCACTGAGCACAGATATGGAGCGTTTTTCAGGCAGAGAACGTATAATACTGGTGGTCACTGGTCAGCAAAACTCTGCACTGTACTCCTCCTATAAAATACTGCTGGTCCCCAGTCCCCACAATAAAGCAGTGAGCACAGATATTTGCAGCCACCTGAATAAAACTGAGAGGACACCAGCCACGTCCTCTCACTATCATTTCCAATGCACGAGTGAAAAATGGTGGCGACGCGCGGCTCCTTATATAGAATCCGAATCTTGCGAGAATCCGACAGCGGGATGATGACGTTCGGGCACGCTCAGGTTAACCGAGCAAGGCGGGAAGATTCGAATCTGCCTCGGAACCGTGTAAAATGGGTGAAGTTTGGGGGGGTTCGGATTCCGAGGAACCGAACCCACTCATCACTAGTACTATTATTATTTATTATTAATAGTTTCTTATATAGTGCAGCATATTCCGTTGCGCTTTACAATTAGAACAATAGTAATAGAACAAAACTGGGCAAAAACAGGCAGACATAGTGGTAGGAAGGCCCTGCTCACAAGCTTACAATCTATAGATTTTATAGAGCCTCCCCTGTCATACCCCAGTCAAACACCTGACATATTTATAACATAAACATCTTCTTAGTTCATTGTAATCCCTTTTCTAGCTAACACTCACCAGCTTTGTGGAGCTCCCTGGAGCTGTAGAGAGACAAGAGATGAGGCAGCAACTGCTCTGCCTCAGTTCTACAGTCAGACACTCTTTGTAGATATGGTGGTGGGGCCACACCACGGGCAGTAAAGCTGCACAGAAAGAGAGCTAATAGAGGCATGCCTCTGAGTGTGAGCCTTGTGCACTGATGGACACTGGGAAGTGTCATGTAACCAGGAAGTGCACTGTAGTTGGAGCTCAGTCAGCAGCAGCAAGAGAGGACACGGGGATGCAGGTAGGAGACTTAATGGACACTCTAGATTAGTGTAGTGAGGGGACAATTACAGTGAATAAGGGGTGAGACAGGGTCCCAGCATTCATACCCATTCCCCCAGCTATTCAACTCACCACACTTCACTGTTCTACATGTGCAATCTGGATCAACACATTTTAAGTTAAATGTATAAATACTGGTTTTTAATGTATTTACAATTTAAAGCTACATATAATTGAAAAATTGTTTCCAAATGAAAAAGGTTAAAAACACTAATTTTAATGTGAGCTGTATAATTTACTGCCAACAGCAAATAAGATGGTGGTATATGGCAACGTGACTATGAATTTTGTTACCTTATTATGTACATTCGTCTTAATAGTAATTGTTGTACCTGTCAAACCTGACAGTCACCCTGCTGCTTAGAGATGGTAAATCTTTCACGACAGAAGCATGAGCATTAAATACATTTTAGAAACCCCTCTAAGTGATGCATACTTGTATTATTACTTATTATATAGAAAATGTGTGTATCTGTATGCACTGTACAGTCAGGTACCCTATTTCAAATATGTGGTTTTAAATTTCAGGACATCACTGAAAATAATCTAATCATGTAATCTCATATGACATATTTTAATTTGTAATTTATTCAACAAAACATAAGCAAATATGTGTGAAAAAATAATAACACTCCTTTATTCTCTTCTTTATTTGATTGTCAAGAATTGCTATCACCACTATATAAATGTAAAATGTTTGTCAGTCCGGTGTATCCAAATTTGTATTATCACCTTAGTGATGAGCATTGACATCTGTAATGATCACTGAGAAGCAAGCTGGTGTTTATCAGGCTCCGATGATCACTGAGATGAAACACACAAAACACAAATTCCAGCAGCACACTGCAGTAGGACAGCAAAAGAGACTTGCATCCCATAGTACTGTACTTTTGCAAATGCATGATTGCCACCAGCCACATTAAGGTGTCTCTGCTCAGGTGGTCCTACACTACATCATAATAGCTCCATATACTGTAGTCATATACAGATGTAGCCAGACTCATCAGTCTGCAATGCGGCTGCATGGGCAAATGTATCGCAGGGGTGATTTGTTGTGCAGGCCTGCGACTATGTGTACCCGGAGCTAGGGTGCGTCCATTCGTGGGCACACTCTGTGTGATGTACCCATTGCAGTAAAAACAAGGCTGGCTACATCTGTATTCATGTGTTTCAAAATAGAGAGCAAAATCTCCTGGAGGCACCCCTAGATCCTCCAATCTGGGACAACATCTTTAGCTACTAATCCCATACATGCCTCTCAGAGATACCGTGATGTGACATGTGGCTTATCATGTAAATGACTCAGGGTAGATGTATGAAGCAGTGAAAAGAATGGAGAAGTTGTTTATGGCAACCAATCGGCTGCTAACTATTATTTTGTAGAATGCACTTGATAAATGTTATTTCAAAGATGATTGGTTTCCATGGGTAACTTCTCCACTAACCCACTTCTCCATTTTTTTTCACTGCTTCATACATCTCCCCGAGTCCCCTCCATTTAATTAACCGTGGGAGGCAAGTCTCTTTTGCTGACCTATTGCAATGTATTTGGGAATGTGTTCTCTTTTCTCTTGTCTAGATTAAAACTTCCCTTACAAGCACCTGTTATGGCTAGAGATGTGCACCGGACCATTTTTGCTGGATTTGGATTTGGCTTTGATTCGTCATCTGGATTTGGATTTGCAAAACCGCTGTGACTGGTTTTGGATTTGGATTTGCATTTAATTTAAAAAAAGTTCAAACAGCTAAAATCACATAATTTTTGTTGAGTATTGAGGACTATTCTCAATATCATTAATTTCCAGTCATTTTCCCTCAACTATAACCACCTTACAGCTCACAATATTGTTCACCAACATAGGCCAAAGCTGGCTGGCTAACTTGAGGTATACAATGTGGGTTGGATGCAGTACAGGTCAGATACAGTGTGGTTTGGACACTGTGTGGGTTCTCTTGCCCCTCTCCTTCTTTCAGACTTCCATCCCACTGCTTCCCTTGCCCTCCTCTCCCATTACTCCACTTTCATTCACTTCTCCTCCCCCATGGTCCTACTACCTCCCTCCTCTTCCTGTCACCTCACCTCCATCTGAATCACACTAAAGTCCCTCCTTGCCCACCTCCTGCTGGCTTTCAAACTACTGTAGCTCAAAAGCCTGCACCATCTGTATACTCCCTTTATGGGATGCAGTCAATTTTCCTACAATCAAAATCCTGACCGTCAAAATACCATCACCCATTGACCAATGGTCAAAATACCGACAAGGTCAAAACACTGACATGGACAAAATACCCACATTAAAATTTTTGACACAGTCAAAATACCGTCATTTAAAATTGACATGCATTTTTCATGATTTTTTTTATTGAAACTGACTTGTTCATACGTTACCATCCCAGTGGACATGGAGGGGGAATACAATAGTGTGTCGAGCACAAGCGAGGCACCATGCCCGAAGCATGGCGAGCGCAGTGAGCCATGCGAGGGGACATGGTACACTTATACGGTGTTCTATGATGACCTATGTCCTTATACGGCAACCAATGTCGGCATACACACCAAACATTTTGAAAAACTTGTGTCAACTTTTTGACCTGCTGACATTTTATATGATGGTATTTTTAATGTGTCGACATTTTAAGTGTCAGTATTTTGACCATGTTGGTATTTTGACCTTGTTGGTATTTTGACCATTGGTCAATAGGTGTCGGTATTTTGACCATCGGGATTTTGATTGTAGGTAAATCATAGTGATCCCCCTTCAATCCTGCCCTCCAAATTAATCTCACCTCAGTGCTACAGCTAACCTGTTAACCTCTTTCACATTTCTCCTACAAACTCTGTCCCTCTCTCCTGTGCCCTCTGGAATGCAAGAATCCACCTTGACTCCTCCCTCTCCTTAAAACCACACATTTAGTACCTTTTGCAGTCCTGCCATTTCCATCTTAAAAATAATTTTATGATCAGATCTTTTCTCACCTCATCTGCTCACTGGTCATCTCCGGATTGAACAACTTTAACCTCCTCCTATCTGGACTCCCACCATTCTCTAACCTGTCCCACATGCTGCTGCCTGGCTCATCTTCATCTCCAAACATACTACCCTTCTCCTACAAGCCCTACACTAGCTCACCTTCCCTTCCAGAAACCAATTCAAGATTCTTATACTCACTTACAAAGCCCTTACCCAATCCTCTCTCATTTACATATCTGACCTTATCTCCCTTCATATCCCTGTTCGCCTTTCTCGCAACACCAATTAATGTCACCTCTCCTGCCCCTCTAAGATTTTGCCCGTGCTGATCCCTAACTCTAGAATTCTCCCCCTCTTCCTATCAGACTCTCAACCTCTCTGCAGAGCTTGAAATTGGCTCTCAAGACCCATTTCTTCATCTAAGCCTTCCATCTCTCATCTTAAATTCCCTCTGCAGTCTTTTTGTCATTAATTATTTAGCAATAATAATTAGGTGCACAATCTGTTTCAGAGTGTCATATCTCTTAAGGGGGGTACTCACGGAGCGATATTCTAAGCAATCTGACTAGATTGCTTAGAATATCAGTATGATCGCTCCGTGTGTAGCCCCCTCAGCGATAGCGATGCGCGGCCCCGCACATCGCTATCGCTGCTGCTAGATTGGCCTGCATGCAGGCCAATCTAGCGGGTCGCTCACTTCACCTGCTGGGTGAAATGAGCGGCCCCCCTGTCTCCCCCCGCACGCTCAGCACAGATCGCGCTGTGCTGAGCGGCAGGAGAGATGTGTGCTGAGCGGTTCGCTCAGCACACATCTCTCCTGCATCGGCCCGTGGGTACTGGGCTTTAGTCTGTAGGGTACTGTAACTCTGAATTTGAGTTGCTCAATTAGACTTGCTACCTTTTGTTTGGCTCCCATTGTCCAGACTCCCTTAATGGCAAAATGACAGGAAACTCTATCTGTCTTCACATGGCTCCTCCTTCCAGACCACCTCTGGAATGTGGCTCTGATCTCCAATGTCTCTCACTAGTCACTTGAGTATCACAACCAGGACTTCTTTCCCTGGTTTCATTACTGTGCTCTCCCTCAGGTAAGCAGCCCAGCCATGCAGCTCTGCTCTCCTCTGCCTCCCAACCATAACTGAACTTCTCAACTGCTGCCCATTGCAGTGTTCTCTCTCCTACTCAGGGCTCATGGAAGTTATTTTTCACTGCACTAATCCTTTCTAGAAAAGTCTCTAACACTTTCTCTGTTAATGCCACTATAAGAATGTACATTTCCTCTGTACAATGGCACCATAAAACATTTAATATACATCTTATAATAAAAGCCACTGCAATACATTCATAGCATACATACTGTACAGTATATGCACTTTCCATCTGCCTCTCTTCCATAGCCCCCATTATGAGGATGGGGGTTACACAAACTTACATTATCATCTACTCCATCCACCTTACAACAGCACCTAACACTCAGTTTCTGCCATTCTGCTGCTTATTTCAGTGCTATGACCGCTTATGCAACAATGTTTATATACGTTGATAAAGCTAAATATTTATCTTATTTAAAACCCTTTAAGAGGTCTAAGAACACTGTACGCTATTGACGTATGGAGTACCGTAAGGGTACGCACGTTGCGTAGCAATCGCTTAGCCGTAGTCGAGACGCTCAAGCGTCACGTTCGCTCACGGCCAAGAGATCACAGGCAGGCACGCTATTGTCTGCCGACTAACGTAATGGTTCGCTATAGCGTAGCGGACGCTCGGGACCACGAGGAGATCACCAGCGGCGCTGACGCTCACAATGTTAAACCTTTATGTGTAAACCATGAACAATGTATTATACAGGAAAACCTTAGTGTAGTGATAGAGTGTAGATGCAACACAGTGTAACCTTATTAACTTAAAAGCTGTTCGAGCGTCACCGACGCTCTGAGAATACTTAACACTATAAGAAATACACAAATACTGGGCTTAGGGTCTAACGCCTTATATGAATGTTATACTTGAAAAAGAATAATACAATACAAGTCATACACTACAATATAACATAGACTAACTAACCAGATAACTACACAGGAAATACAATACAATACAATTACGTTTAAGGGAAAATGAGAGAGAAAGAGGAAGAGAGAGAGAGAGAGAGAGATATGGCTCACAATAACAATAAAGACAATATGATTGCGGAGAAAACTTACGCACAAAGGGAACGATCGCATGCGCCTTTCTGAATATCCAGCTCCTGATTATCAGTGATGAGAACCGTTGAAGAGAGTGAGCTGGATCAGGTCGGCTTGTCTATTTATGCCCCACACACAATACAATTCAATGGTCCCTACAATCTCATTGTTCATTGGACACAGGAATTCGTCTTCGCATTATAACAAAAGGTCATAGGTTGATTCATACAGGTGGGCTGAGACCATTTCCAACTGCTCAGGTGGGTGGGAAACTAGGTTTCCCGCCGCATGGATAAGTACGTGCAAATAATAGTAAATGGACATAAACTTCTTATGTCCATAATTATTCGCACGAGCGATTGATCCGCTTCAAACCAACACCGGAATATTGCTAATTAAATACTCTTCCGATGGATACTAAACACCACTGTATGACCCATGTCTGACCCTTCGTATCAAACAAAGAGGGATCTCTTTGTCCATGAACATGCTATATTAATTAAACTTTCAGAATCTATCAAAGGGACCATGATCTACAAAATACATTATATGGTTAAAATATATATCGATTGAGTCGCCCGCTAGACGCATACAAACTCTACCGTAAATCCGCATATCGTGCGCCTGCGGGTGCACGCGACTGCGAGTATGTGCACGCACGGGAGAGCTCTTGCTCGCGCAGCGGGAGCTCGCATGAGGTGCAAATATGACAGTGTGCATAGTGATATTTTTCTGACTTTGACAGTCCACCCTTTGGCAGTCAACAATAACTGCCACTTCCTAAAACATTTCAAAACGAGAAAAATATATGTCAGGTGTAAATACATTTCCATGATTGGGTAAGGGAGGAGAGAAGAAGGTGTGAAAAGGGTATGACCTAGTGAGATAGCAGTAGCATGTGTGTATGAATCCATGTTTGGGGGGTCATGTATCATCGTGCCGTACGTGTTTTAGATCAAGCTTCGAGGTATTGCGAAGTATACATTTAAATTCCTTCTTATCCCGCGGTGCGGGTCTGTGGATGGGCTGTCAAACTTTACCGAGCTCTTTTCGGATTTTGGTTGCAACAAAATGGGGGAGCACATTTTAGTTGATGATACATGAATGGGGGGTAATATGTGATTGCTGATATCTGTGCCTGTATTCCCTATCGACTATGTGTGTCATTACCTGAAGGTTGTAGAGATGAAGATAAAGAACAATTATGGTAAATGCAGTGGTATTCTATGTCAGGTTAATGAACATTTGTCGGTTGAAGTCTTGTTCGGTGTCTGTTGAATGCAGTCTTCTTTGGGCTTTTGCCAAAAAGGTGTGGGCAAAAGCTTTGTCAATGTCCATAGACTTACAAAGGTGTTGGGCTAGCGTAATTTTAAAATTTCTAGGGAAACTGGGGGTCTATGGCATAGTTCATCAAATATCTGTGTATAAGGTTGTCAAAACTTCTTCTTTAATCCATCAGTTGTCTGTATACAGGATCATCAAATTCTTTGTCCAAGTGGGTCTTTTTACCTTGGAGAAAACGGAAAAACAGGTGAAAGAAACGGACCGTATAATCGCATTTTCATCACATCATTGTCTCTACCGTTGGGTCTTAAATCAAATCCATTGGAATTACAATTTCCTCACTCCTTAGACTCATTACCCTGGTACCACGTTTGCACTTCGTTAAAGCCTGACCGCATCTAAATATCAAGCCAATCGATATGACAACACCTAAGATACATAGCAGAAACTTCCCTACATCCATTATGACTCCTTGAGCCCATTCTCTTAAACCAGAGAACCAATTTCGCGGGTTCAACCATGACACCCAACCAGTCAGCTCATTACCCACAGCAGCAAGGGTGAGATTGTGTCTCCTGCTGCGAAATTCCCACTTTAATTGGAGAATGTCGTCCATCTTTTGGTCTATGACCTCGACCGGATCCTCGGTACTATTCGTAATATATGTGCAGCATTTCACGCCGTACTGCGTTGCCAGTGTGACACAATATCCACCTGTCACTGCTGTGAGATAATTAAGAACCATTCTATGCTGAACCAGTTCTGTTTTATAAGCTTGAAGCTCTCTTCCAGTATACCTAAAAGTGTCATCATACATTTCTGTGATATTGTCTAATAAATTTGCAAGCGCAGATATGTATCTATAGTTCAGCACTCCTCTAGCGGTGCGAGTGAAATCTAACGCAAGTAGAACCTGAATCCCGGTGGATTCATGGATCATGTCAGAGGCCGAATGCTCTGTCCTTTCTGTCAGTTGCCTTTTAACTACGTGCTCGTAGTGGGTGTGAGTATAAGGAGCTTGGGCACCACGGTGTATATCTTTCATTTTGGCATGTGATACAGCCATTACTTCAGGCAGTACTTTTCCAATATAACACAATCCTTCAGAGTTTGGGGCAAGCCACTTATACGCCTTCCTCCCGCATATGAAATATGCATCATCGGGGAGAACATATGGGACAGAGTAGGACATAACCATATTACACATCTTCCATGTGAAATCTCCTACCCCTAATTCTCCCATCTGTCTAGTACACGTATCCGTTTGTACGATATGTGCACAGTATCCTGGTGATACCTCTCCAACTCTCGTAATCCTACTTCCTAGGGTATACCTATATCGGAAAGATTTTTCTCTACTGGCTATGTGGCGTATAAGCTCTGTATCTGTAGGCATTCTATCTGCTCTATATGAAAAGGTCATGGTTTGGTTACTCCATGACACTTCCCAATTTCCCGGCTTTCGGGGATTGGTAATGTTAAAACATATTAGGGATCTATCCACATGATATTGGTGGAGCTTCAAACTAGGAGGACTGGAGATATTAAACCTCCTGTCCACCGGTCTCCCACCCTTTCGCTCAAGTACCTCTCCTACCGTTAAAGGGAATGGTACTAGTCCTGATTTGCTATGACCTTGAGGTACTTGAGAGCATACCCAACAATCTGTTTGATTTAACACACTACCCACTAAGGAGTGATAGTCACTCAATGGATGCCGGTCCATGTGGATATTAAAACTGGATTGGCATTTCTTGATGCACCCATCCTCAACTACATTGTCACAGAGCCTACAGATACAGTTTTCTTCAGCTAACAATCCTTCACAATTCCTTCTATTGTCAATGCTATCGGATCGTTTTCTGATACTCGCCTTTACTTGTTGGTTAAGTTGTTCTTGGAAAACTACGCCTCCATCTTTGTCATCAGAACCCATTCCAGAACCTCTCTCGACCTCCATGGTACTCTCGCCGGAACAGACTGCTCTGGTCAACATCATGGTCAACAGGAAAATCCGGATCACAGTCTCTTGGGGCAAGTCCATCTTATAGGAGGAAACGGAGAAGAATGAGAAGGGGGAAAAAAAAAATAGTTGAGGGAGAGGGGATGGGAAGTGGAGAAAAACAATAAAAGGGAACAGGAAATCGACAACTGCTTTTGATCTTGTGATCTTCAATGCTCAGGTGCCGCCTCAGTCCTCTTGGAACAGGCACTCCAGTGATACAACTTCCTCTACCGTCTGTTCCTTAGCACGGGACCTCTCTGGATCAGCAACCTTCTTACAGTGGGACGAATGAACCCAAGTCTCTCTCTCGGCAACCTTCAATGCTGTAGTGCTAGTCAATAAGACTTGGTATGGTCCTTCCCATCTGTCAATAAGGCAACCTGAGCGTAGAAAATTCCGTATCATTACATAATCCCCAGGTTCAATGTCATGACAATTACTATCTGGTAACTCAGGAATCATTAACTTCAAATTATCATTTTGCTTCCTTAACTGTTTACTCATGTTAACCAGGTACTTTACAGTCACTTCATTGTTACACTTCAAATCATCCTGAGGGTTAATCATAACATGCGGTTGTCGACCAAACAAGATTTCAAAGGGATACAGATTAAGAGGGGACCTGGGAGTGGTTCTGATGCTGTATAGTACAATGGGTAAAGCTTCTGGCCATGTCAGTCCTGTCTCTGCCATAACTTTGCTCAGTTTATTTTTAATAGTGCTGTTCACTCTTTCCACCTTCGCACTCGCCTGGGGACGGTATGGAGTGTGCAGCTTACTATCAATTCCCATCAACTTACACATTCCTTGAAAGACATCACCTGTAAAATGGGTACCCCTATCACTTTCAATTATTCTAGGGCAGGCATGTCCAAACTGCGGCCCTCCAGCTGTTGTGAAACTACATATCCCAGCATGCCTTGACACAGTTTTGCTGTCAAAGAATGCTAAAGCTGTGTCAGGGCATGCTGGGATGTGTAGTTTCTCAACAGCTGGAGGGCCGCAGTTTGGACATGCCTGTTCTAGGGATACCATATCTACATACAAATTCCTGCACAATTTTCTTAGCAGTAAACATAGCGGTGTTTGTGGCCGCAGGAAATGCTTCGACCCAATTTGAGAATACATCTATACAAACAAGTACACATTTCAAATTTCGACAAGGGGGTAATTGAATAAAGTCAATCTGTATTACCTGAAAAGGGCCGCCTGTAGGTGGGATATGAGATGGTTCTGTTGGTATTGCCTTTCCGATATTCTTTCTCAAGCAGGTAAGGCATGACATTGCTCTCTTACTCGCATGAGATGAAAATCCTGGGGCGCACCAATATGCTCTTACCAACTTGCACATTCCCTCCTTGCCCAGATGAGTCAGCCCGTGTGCTGCCTCAGCTAAACATGGAAGATATGCTCTGGGGGCCACTGGTTTACCTTGTCCATCCGTCCAGAGTCCTGAGGACTCCTGGCCATATCCCTTTGCCTTCCAGACTGCCTTTTCCTGTGTGGAACACAAATTTTGCATTTCACACAACTTCTGTGTGTTGATGGTATTAAATACCATCAGTTGTGTGGTGTCTGTCTGTCTGGGGGTACCAGCTGCTAACTTAGCAGCTTCATCTGCTCGGCTGTTACCAAGTGATACTGGGTCCTGGCTATATGTGTGTGCTTTACACTTGATAACAGCCACTCTGTCGGGTTCCTGTATCGCTGTTAGAAGCCTTTTGATGTGAGCTGCATGCGCTACCGGTGTACCAGCTGCCGTCATGAAATTTCTGAGGCGCCATAGGGCTCCGAAATCATGGACTACCCCGAATGCGTATCTGGAGTCGGTGTAGATATTGGCTGACTTGCCCTTAGCCAATTCACATGCTCTGTTTAGGGCGACCAGTTCAGCAACCTGGGCTGAGTGAGGTGGGCCTAGCGGTTCAGCTTCTATGGTGCCTTGGTCGTCTACGACTGCGTATCCAGTACACAAGTCTCCAGAGTCTGACTGTCTGTGACAACTACCATCCGTGTAGAAGGTAAGATCTACATCTTCCAGTGGGTTGTCACTGATGTCAGGCCTTGCGGTAAAATTTTGGGTCAAATATTCCATACAATCATGTGTGTCCTCCTTTGTATTAAATCCTCCTTCCCCATCACTCTCATCCTTCACCCTTTGTGCCTGTCCAGGCACACCTGGGAGATATGTTGCAGGATTTAATGCACTGCATCTCCTTATGGTGATGTTTACGGGGGCCATTAGTGCCAATTCCCATCTTGTAAACCGCGCTGATGAGACGTGCCTGGTTTGGGCAGAATTTAACAAGGCTGACACTGCATGTGGTGTATGAATTGTGAGGTTGTGACCTAGCACCACATCTTCGCTTTTTGTTACTAGCAATGCTATCGCAGCAACGCTTCGCAAGCATGTGGGGAGGGATCGCGCTACCGTATCTAGCTGAGCGCTGTAGTATGCTACCGGCCTGCTGGCATCACCATGCTTTTGGGTTAGGACGCCTGCCGCGCAACCAGCACTTTCTGTTCCGTACAGCTCAAAGGGTTTCCCATAGTCTGGCATGCCTAATGCTGGCGCCTGCGTTAGGCACTGTTTAAGTCTCTCAAATGCCATTTCGGACTCGTCTGTATGCGAAATCCGATCAGGTTTGTTTGAGGAGACCATCTCCTGCAAAGGTAATGCCAGAATGGAAAATCCTGGGATCCAGTTACGGCAATACCCACACATTCCTAAAAACGTTCTGATCTGTTGCTGGGTTTGAGGCAGAGTCATGTCTCTAATTGCTTGAATTCTATCAGCGGTCAGGTGTCTCAGTCCTTGTGTTAGACAGTGTCCCAAGTATTTTACTTTAGTTTGGCATAATTGCAACTTGTCTTTGGAAACCTTGTATCCTGTGTCTGAAAGATGAAACAGGAGCTGTTTCGTATCCTTCAGGGACGCTTCCAATGAATCTGAACACAGTAGTAAATCATCCATGTACTGTATCAATATTGATCCATTCTCTGGTTGGAAAGACTGTAAACAATCATGCAAAGCCTGGGAAAATATACTTGGACTGTCTATGAAACCTTGTGGTAATCGAGTCCAGGTGTATTGGACTCCTCTGTATGTAAATGCAAACAAATATTGGCTGTCAGGGTGCAGAGGTACCAAAAAGAAAGCGGAGCAGAGGTCAATAACAGTGAAAAATTTCGCAGTGGGAGGGATTTGCATAAGGATGACAGCTGGATTTGGCACTACGGGGAACTGACTCTCAACTATTTTGTTAATCCCCCTTAGATCCTGCACTAGCCGGTAACCCCTCCCCCCACTCTTTTTCACAGGGAAGATGGGACTATTGGCTGTGCTGGATGTTCTTACCAGAATGCCCTGTTGTAGCAAGCGCTCTATTACGGGATACACTCCTAAATCCACCTCTGGCTTCAGAGGGTATTGTGGGATTTTTGGAGCTATCATACCATCTTTTACTTGTACAACTACTGGAGCTACGTTTGCCATTAATCCAGTGTCTTGTCCATCTTTAGTCCAAAGTGACTCTGGTATCTGGGATGTCATTTCTTCTACTTGGGAGGGAGTCCTATTTGTCATAATGGTATGTGACATTAATTTTGATGGGGAGTCTAACATGTCTCGCACTTCCTGAGCGTGATTCTCAGGTATGTCCAAGAATACACCTTCAGGAGTACAATAAATGACGCACCCCATTTTACACAATAAGTCTCTTCCCAGGAGATTAGTCGGTGCCGATGCAGCCAGCAAAAAGGAATGCTTGGTGTGTAAATGTCACGATCCGGGTATCTGGACGCCATTTCTTACCCATCAGATGCCTCCTAAGGCTGGCTCAGCGCTCCAGGACCGGATCCCATCTGTTATCCTGATGTGTACATTCCTGTATCCTCTCCTGTCACTCTGGGACGCTGTCACAGTAAACGCCATATTACACCTGGCATGGCGTCTCCCGCGGCCTCCGCCGCCGTCCCTGAACTTCTGCATGCAGAGTGTCTGAGTGGCGATTACGTCAGCCGCGGCCTTCGCTGTGTCCGCGTGGTTGGATGTGCATCTGTCAGCCTGGCGCCTCCTGTCTCCGGTGGCCAGCGCCGCCATTACTGTTTTCATTACCACATGGATTACAAACCAAACTTCCCTCCAAGTGTCTGCATGGGCGCAGCCATCTTGGATTCTGTCAGCTGATCATTTCCACCAATCTGTTGTCAGTATTGATAATCTGCATAATTGCCTAGCCAATCCCTTCCTTGCTGCAGGTATAAATACACTGTGCCTGAGCAAGGAAGGCGTCAGTGCTTTGGTTGTCAAACCTAGTTCCTGTTTGTCTCTCTCCTGTGATTGTCTTCCAGGTTCCAGCTCCTGTCTCAAGACTTCCACCATAGAGACCCGCACCAGCATTCCACCTGCGGTGTAGCCTGACTCTCCAATCCATTGTGGATTCATCTGTTTCCAGCTACAACATTACCTGCTTCCAGCTCAGCTTCCAGCAGAGTACAGCTTCCCTTAAAGGGCCGGTGTCCTTTCTACACTTTACCACTCTCCACCGGTATTATTATTTCTCCGCTCTCAAGTTCTACATTTCAGTTCATATTTCATCGCTCCCAAGTTCATTTATTATTTAACTGGTTCCAGCCAGTATCCACTCCGTGCTAACAACAGTCTGGTTCCAGCCAGTATCCACAGCAGCTGTTTTATCTTCAGCAACCCAGCTTTTCCTGGAACACCAGCTGGCACAATCCTGGGTTATCTCCATTGCTACAGTCGGGCCTGGTAAGGACTTTCCATCTAGAAGATCATAAGAACTATCTCACACTACCAGTGCCCTGTGGCTCCTGCCATCCTGTAGTACCCAGGAACTGTATTTATTCTTTGCTGACTTTTACGTTTTCTTTTACTGCTGCTGTGTTGCGGAGTTGTCATAATAAACATCATTGACTTTTATCCAAGTTGTCGTGGTCACGCCTTCGGGCAGTTATTATTCATGTTACTTACATGTCCAGGGGTCTGATACAACCTCCCAGGTTCCGGTACATCTCAGCCCCTACAACTGAGGCTGCCTCCCGTCAGCTCAGGCCCTCAGTTGTGACAGTAAGCACTGACCTAATGAATCCAGCCGGAGACCAGGATCAAGCGGCCAGGCCGATGCAAGAACTGGCAGCCCGACTAGAACATCAGGAGGCTGCACAGGGCCACATCATCCGCTGTCTCCAGGATCTCTCTACTCGGCTGGATGGGATTCAGACAACTCTCCATGGATCAGGCGCGTCTGGTGCGTCAACCACAGTGACTCCAGCTATAACCCCACCCACCTTACCCATTTCTGCTCCACGTCTTCATCTTCCAACGCCAGCAAAATTTGACGGATCTCCAAGATTCTGCAGGGGATTTCTCAACCAGTGTGAGATTCAGTTTGAGCTACAACCTGGCAATTTTCCCAGTGACCGTACAAAAATTGCCTACATTATTTCTCTTCTCAGTGGCTCAGCCCTTGACTGGGCATCACCGTTATGGGAGAGGTCCGACACCCTGCTATCTTCCTACACTGCCTTCGTGTCAACATTCAGGCGCATCTTCGACGAGCCAGGCCGGGTAACCTCAGCTTCATCCGAGATTCTCCGTTTACGCCAGGGGTCACGTACTGTAGGACAATATCTGATACAGTTCCAGATCCTGGCATCCGAACTGGCATGGAACGACGAGGCCCTGTATGCTGCATTCTGGCATGGCTTATCTGAGCGTATTAAAGATGAGTTAGCTACCAGAGACTTACCTTCTAAGTTAGATGAGCTAATCTCACTCTGCACGAAAGTTGATTTACGTTTCAGAGAGAGAGCAACTGAGCGTGGAAGATCATTTGCTCCAAAATCTTCTGCTCCTCCTCCTCGTCAACTGTCACCATCTAAAGATGAGCCCATGCAACTTGGCCGTTCCCGTTTAACTCCTGCTGAGCGCCGAAGACGTCTCTCCGAGTCTCTCTGTCTCTATTGTGCAGCTCCGTCTCACACCATTAATGCCTGTCCCAAACGTCCGGGAAACTCCAAATCCTAGCTCGCCAAGGAGAGGGCCGGCTAGGAGTAATGATCTCCTCTCCATCTCCTCAAGATTGTAATCTCCCAGTCTCGCTTCAAGTTGCTCAACGTTATCGGAACGTCATTGCCCTCCTTGATTCCGGAGCGGCAGGGAACTTTATTACCGAAGCCTATGTTAAACGGTGGTCCCTACCCACCGAGAGACTTCCTTCGTCCATTTCTTTAACTGCCGTGGATGGCAGCAAAATTTTTGATGCAGTTATTTCTTTAAGGACTCTACCAATTCGTCTGAGAGTGGGAGTTCTTCATTCCGAACTTATTTCTTTTTTAGTGATTCCAAGAGCCACACATCCTGTGGTCCTGGGCCTTCCATGGCTCCGTCTTCACAATCCTACAATTGATTGGACGACTACGCAAATCCTGGCATGGGGTCCCTCCTGTGCTGAGACATGTTTGTTTAAAGTATTGCCTGTCTGTTCTTCCTCCCCCAGGTCGTCTGATGTTCCACCTCCTCCATATCAAGATTTCACGGATGTGTTCAGTAAAGCTTCTGCTGATATCCTTCCTCCTCATAGAGAATGGGACTGCCCGATTGATCTCGTTCCAGGGAAGGTTCCACCTCGAGGATGAACTTATCCGTTGTCTCTGCCTGAGACGCATTCTATGGAGGAATATATTAAAGAGAACCTAGCAAAGGGGTTCATTCGACCTTCTTCTTCTCCAGCCGGCGCAGGCTTCTTTTTTGTAAAAAAGAAAGATGGTGGTCTGCGGCCGTGCATCGACTACAGAGGTTTGAACGACATTACCATCAAGAACCGTTATCCTTTACCCCTGATTACTGAGCTCTTTGACAGAGTTAGCGGAGCTACCATCTTTACAAAGCTGGACTTGAGAGGTGCATACAATCTCATCCGGATCCGTGAGGGTGACGAGTGGAAGACCGCCTTTAACACCCGTGACGGACATTATGAGTACCTCGTCATGCCCTTCGGATTGAGCAATGCTCCAGCTGTCTTCCAGCATTTTGTCAATGAGATCTTCAGAGACATTCTATACCGTCATGTCGTGGTCTATCTAGACGATATCCTCATTTTTGCCAACGATTTAGAGGAACATCGTTTTTGGGTTAAAGAGGTTCTGTCCCGTCTCCGTGTCAATCATCTCTATTGCAAATTAGAAAAATGCGTCTTTGAAGTCAAGTCCATTCCGTTTCTAGGGTACATTGTGTCCGGTTCCGGACTAGAGATGGATCCTGAGAAACTACAAGCAATCCAAAATTGGCCGGTACCCTTAACCCTCAAAGGGGTCCAGAGGTTCTTAGGGTTCGCCAACTATTACCGAAAGTTTATACGAGACTTTTCCACCATTGTGGCGCCTATTACTGCTTTCACTAAGAAGGGTGCTAACCCGTCCAAGTGGTCTGAAGAAGCCATGCAAGCATTTCATCTTTTAAAACAAAGGTTCATCTCTGCGCCTGTTCTGAAACAGCCTGACATCGACTCTCCTTTCATCTTAGAGGTGGATGCCTCCTCCGTTGGAGTAGGAGCAGTGTTATCTCAGAGGGCTAAAGATGGCCATTTACACCCTTGCAGTTTCTTCTCCCGGAAGTTCTCCCCAGCTGAGCGCAACTATGCCATTGGCGACCAGGAGTTGCTAGCCATCAAGCTCGCTCTAGAAGAGTGGAGGTATCTGTTGGAGGGAGCTTCTCATTCAATCACCATACTTACAGACCACAAGAACATTTTATATCTGAAAGGCGCACAATGTCTCAACCCTCGTCAGGCCAGATGGGCACTTTTCTTTTCCAGGTTCGACTTTAAACTCCAGTTCTGTCCGGGCTCTCAGAATCGCAAGGCCGATGCCCTTTCCCGCTCATAGGAGCAAGAAAATGAGTCAGAGTCTTCAGACAAGCATCCTATTATAAATCCGTTGGCATTCTCCACGGTAGGGATGGACTCTACGCCCCCATCAGGGAAAAGTTTTGTGAAACCGATGCTAAGGAAGAAGCTCATGCATTGGGCCCATGCTTCCCGTTTTGCCGGACATACAGGTATCCAAAAAACCCTGGAGTTTATCTCTAGGTCCTATTGGTGGCCAACTCTGAAAAAGGACGTCTTGGAGTTTATTGCATCTTGCCCAAAGTGTGCTCAACATAAGGTATCCCGCCAGTCGCCTGCGGGGCAACTGGTTCCACTATCTGTTCCCCGTCGACCTTGGACCCATTTGTCGATGGATTTTATTACAGATTTACCCATGTGCAACAAGTTCAATACCATCTGGGTGGTAGTTGACCGGTTCACCAAGATGGCACACTTCATTCCTCTCACCGGTCTTCCGTCAGCTTCCAAGTTGGCTCAAGTATTCATACAAGAGATCTTCCGACTCCACGGTCTTCCTGAAGAAATTATCTCAGATCGAGGAGTTCAATTCACAGCCAAATTCTGGCGAAGTTTATGTCAAGTCCTCCAAGTCAAGCTAAAGTTTTCCACGGCTTACCATCCTCAGACCAATGGTCAAACCGAGAGGGTGAATCAGGACTTGGAGGCCTTCCTCCGCATCTATGTGTCCTCCTCTCAAGATGACTGGGTTCAATTACTTCCCTGGGCCGAGTTCTGTCATAACAACCAGTATCATTCTTCATCTGCTTCAACACCATTCTTCACTAACTTTGGATTCCACCCTAAAGTCCCTGAGTTCCAACCGCTTCCAGCAACTTCTGTTCCCGCAGTGGATATCACCTTGCATCAGTTTGCCAATATCTGGAAGAGCGTACGATCAGCTCTGCTCAAGGCATCGTTCAGGTACAAGAAGTTTGCGGATAAGAAGCGTCGAGCAGTTCCTGCTCTCAAGGTGGGTGATCGGGTATGGTTATCCACGAAGAATTTGAGGTTAAGAGTTCCCAGTATGAAGTTTGCACCTCGCTATATCGGTCCTTTCAAGATTGAACAAGTCATCAATCCTGTTGCTTACAGACTCCAGTTGCCTCCCTTCTTAAAAATACCCAGGACATTCCATGTTTCCCTGTTGAAACCGCTGATCTTGAATCGGTTTCATTCCTCACTTCCTCCAACTCCGAAAGTCCAAACTCAACGAGGCGTTGAGTATGAAGTGGCCAAGATCCTGGACTCACGTCACCGTTACGGTCAACTACAATATCTTATTGACTGGAAGGGTTATGGTCCTGAGGAACGTTCATGGACCAATGCTTCTGATGTCCATGCTCCTGCCTTGGTCCGGAGATTCCATTCCAAGTTTCCTCAAAAGCCAAAGAAGTGTCCTGGGGCCACTCCTAAAGGGGGGGGTGCTGTCACGATCCGGGTATCTGGACGCCATTTCTTACCCATCAGATGCCTCCTAAGGCTGGCTCAGCGCTCCAGGACCGGATCCCATCTGTTATCCTGATGTGTACATTCCTGTATCCTCTCCTGTCACTCTGGGACGCTGTCACAGTAAACGCCATATTACACCTGGCATGGCGTCTCCCGCGGCCTCCGCCGCCGTCCCTGAACTTCTGCATGCAGAGTGTCTGAGTGGCGATTACGTCAGCCGCGGCCTTCGCTGTGTCCGCGTGGTTGGATGTGCATCTGTCAGCCTGGCGCCTCCTGTCTCCGGTGGCCGGCGCCGCCATTACTGTTTTCATTACCACATGGATTACAAACCAAACTTCCCTCCAAGTGTCTGCATGGGCGCAGCCATCTTGGATTCTGTCAGCTGATCATTTCCACCAATCTGTTGTCAGTATTGATAATCTGCATAATTGCCTAGCCAATCCCTTCCTTGCTGCAGGTATAAATACACTGTGCCTGAGCAAGGAAGGCGTCAGTGCTTTGGTTGTCAAACCTAGTTCCTGTTTGTCTCTCTCCTGTGATTGTCTTCCAGGTTCCAGCTCCTGTCTCAAGACTTCCACCATAGAGACCCGCACCAGCATTCCACCTGCGGTGTAGCCTGACTCTCCAATCCATTGTGGATTCATCTGTTTCCAGCTACAACATTACCTGCTTCCAGCTCAGCTTCCAGCAGAGTACAGCTTCCCTTAAAGGGCCGGTGTCCTTTCTACACTTTACCACTCTCCACCGGTATTATTATTTCTCCGCTCTCAAGTTCTACATTTCAGTTCATATTTCATCGCTCCCAAGTTCATTTATTATTTAACTGGTTCCAGCCAGTATCCACTCCGTGCTAACAATAGTCTGGTTCCAGCCAGTATCCACAGCAGCTGTTTTATCTTCAGCAACCCAGCTTTTCCTGGAACACCAGCTGGCACAATCCTGGGTTATCTCCATTGCTACAGTCGGGCCTGGTAAGGACTTTCCATCTAGAAGATCATAAGAACTATCTCACACTACCAGTGCCCTGTGGCTCCTGCCATCCTGTAGTACCCAGGAACTGTATTTATTCTTTGCTGACTTTTACGTTTTCTTTTACTGCTGCTGTGTTGCGGAGTTGTCATAATAAACATCATTGACTTTTATCCAAGTTGTCGTGGTCACGCCTTCGGGCAGTTATTATTCATGTTACTTACATGTCCAGGGGTCTGATACAACCTCCCAGGTTCCGGTACATCTCAGCCCCTACAACTGAGGCTGCCTCCCGTCAGCTCAGGCCCTCAGTTGTGACAGTAAAGGCCCTATTGTAATCTCGGCTGGTTTGCTAACAGGGTAATGCTGGACTACTCCCGTTACTCCCATGGCTGGAATTGTCTTACCAGTGGTTCTCATGCCCACTGTCGAATTTATCACTGATTTGGCCGCCCCCGTATCTACAAGAAAGTTTAATGATTTACCAGCTACATTAATTGCAATTTCGGGTTCACTTAAAAGACTTGCAATCAATTTTACTGGCTGCAGATTACAGGTATGGCCACACCCCTATTGGGTATGGTGACCTCCCTGAATCCCGCTGGCAGCAACTACTTGTGAAGGAGTTAACTGGGAACTAGCAGAGGCTTGCCAGTCTCTGTTCGGGGGGTATCTTTTTGTATCCCCTGCATGTGGCTCATAACTCCGTCTTTGTGGACCCTGATCCCAATTTCGTGTGTCATGTCGTGGTCTAGGGGGTTGGTATGATTTTTGTGAATTTTTCACTCTACAGTCTCGTGCCATGTGTCCCTGTCTATGACAAGAATAACAAGTTACCACATTTGACTTACCCACAGGGTTTGGTGATTTATACAAAGGCTGCCTTGTGGTCAGGGCCTGTATACTTACGGCCATTAATTTATCACCCTGTGATTCCCTGTGTCTGGTGATATTCCGATCGTGATCAGTAGCTGCCTTTCTCAAAGTAGCCACCGACAGACCTCGCCAACATGGTTGCGTGGTCTGTACCCTTGTTTTTAATGCTTCTTTCAAACCATCCATTAACACAGATACTGCTACTTCTCTATGGTTTATGTTGGTTTTAATGTCCTCTATGCCTGTGTATTTAGCCATCTCTAATAATGCCCTGTGAAAATACTCTGCAGCTGTTTCTGACTCTTTTTGTTTAATGGAGAAAATCTTGTTCCATTTAACTACAGCTGGAAAATACTCCTTTAACTGTAAATTTATTCTTTTTACGTTGTCTTTGTTGTACACATCTGTAAGAGGTACATCCTGATCCAATCCACAGTCAGCTAAAAATTGAGCTGAGTCGACATTGGAGGGTAAACAAGCCCTCAGCAATACCTGCCAGTCTTTGTTATTGGGCTCTAAAGTGTTCCCTAGGTCTCTGATGTATTTCTGGCTAGCAACTAAGTCTTTCCTAGGGTCAGGGAATTCAGACACTATGGTTCTTAATTCCATTCGGGAAAATGGGCTGTACATGGCAATGTTCCTAATGGGAGTGACTCCTGTGGTGTCAGTTTTTCCATTTGGCACTGCTATTACCCTAACAGGATTAAGTCTAGCAACATCATTCTGTGTAGATTCTACAGCCTGTGGTGAAATGGTTTCAGCATAGTGTATGGTGCCGTACTTACCCGTAGATACGACCTCACCTGTCCCTCCGCTAGGGGCCTTTGTTACTAATCTTAAGGGTTGGGCCGTGCCTACTGTAGTTTCTGATATGGTGGCTGCTAGAGAGAGCGCCGATATTGTTGCCGATTCGTCCTCTTGATCACACTCCTGGGGAAAGTTCAAAACAGGGTACAACTTGCACGGGTTAATACTTGCATTGGTTAACTTATTAACATTTACACAGTTGCTAAGTGTTTGTTTGTTACACCCTAGTGCGTCATTCTCCGCAACCAATTTCTCTCCTGTTACGTAAGGTGGCAGCGGGGCCGTGGCTATCAGTTTCTTGATAGGGTTAGATCCCGCCGCCTGAGCCAATCCTCTCTGTATTTCACCCTCCTGTTGCCATAACTGCAAATAATCATAATGTTTGATCCGTCTCTTTGTTGATTTAAAGAGACATATCCTCCTCCTTAGATTTTGTAACACTTCTGGGCTAAAGCTGCCTACTCTTGGGAACTTCTCCCCGTCATGTACCATCATTCTCTCCCATTCATCACATAAAACTTCTGTGTGTGAACCGTACTTTTCACACATTACGTACCTTGCCGACCCGATTGGTCGGTTCACTGAATCAACCCGAACCGAGGTTGATCGCCCCCTACCTGAACAATTGGCCCCCATACCTGTAGGTGTTGCTTTCTTCAGCGAACCCTTACAAAACCAAAATGTTCAAGATAGGCTGACGTTGGCGGTTTACCGAGTACCCCACTCACTCGCCCACGCCGACCAATACGAACTACACACTGTCCTAGTGCTGGCGTACTCGACCCAGGGCCCCTGCGACCTGAACCGCTATTTACTGGAACATGTGAGGGTGATCCGCAGAGCACTTACTCTTTCCAGTAACTATTGGTTGCTGGATAGTTCCCAAGTGACTGGCGAACCTCCCGTAAAATAAAAAAAAATTACACAAATCATGTTAGAATGTACAAATAGCGTTTATGACCCCTTTCGTACACAAATGGCACTGGGTCAGATTACTAACTAATGCACACAATTACGTGCGGTACAATCGTTCTGCACATAAGCAACTAATCTTATGTGCGGAGCGACCAGTGGAATCGAAAATTACGGCTGCGAATTCCTTCAGCCAGAGCTTTATGGCCTATATGGGTTCCGCACCAACCCTTCCTGGTGTTGTGCTACTTGTCTCTATAGCGGACTTCTTAGTCTGCTGTAACTGGACCTCCTGGTCTTGTTATAAGACCTCCTGGTCTGCTGCTACAGTGTGACCTCCTGGTCTGCTACACTCTAATGCTCAAATTTTATGTTTAACAAGGGATGCCTCCCTAGCCACCATGAACGTCACTTACATGCATGTACCTCACGAGAACTCGACTTCTTGTGGTTCAACCTCAAAAAATTGTAGAACTTATATAATTGCAAACATTCACTCACCACATGTACACTTTTGTTTCTATTTCTATTTCTATTTCTGCGCAGAAATTTTCTTTCCTTTAGACCAGATGTGTTGTAAATTTGGAGAAGGATCTGTTAGTCTAAATTTCGGACACTAAAATCGATTTGCGCTATTTATCGCGTTGCCACCTTTTCACCTGTTAAAATAACACTAGCGTGTGATTTGAGTTACGTGGGCGTACCCGGACGTTCCGTTGCGTAATATACGCTGCGTGCGTCGGCCTTTGAGTTGCGTACGCGAGTCTCAGCCCTTTGTTAGAGACACGTGTACACAAAGCAAATATCCACCGTAACACAATTTACACGTTTATCAATGTAGATGATCCTCGATCATCTACCGAACACCACACCAATCTCTCCTTGTATCTTTAGGTAGAGCTGCGTGCGTGCTTTGCAATTTATCCCTTAATGTATTACTTTTACACTTTAACTATGAAATAGCGACAAATCTCTCTTAGCACGTTTATCAATTATAAAATGGCAAACAGGAGAGTGATATATGAAAATACACGAATGAAAAAGAAATGCAGATATGCGTGTGTGCGTACGCAAGACAGAAATAAACAGTTTTAAAAGGCACTAGCGTGTTGTTCTTACCTCCAGTTCCGGATTCCCTCAGCACCCTTTACTAAGCGAAGCAGACGCTTATCCAGGCAGCACTACGAGGAATATGATCTCCCGCCCTTTGCTGATGGATAATGTCTGCTGAAATTACCTAGCAGAGATATGTGAAGGACGGACGAGCCGCCAATTGATAAAGCTAAATATTTATCTTATTTAAAACCCTTTAAGAGGTCTAAGAACACTGTACGCTATTGACGTATGGAGTACCGTAAGGGTACGCACGTTGCGTAGCAATCGCTTAGCCGTAGTCGAGACGCTCAAGCGTCACGTTCGCTCACGGCCAAGAGATCACAGGCAGGCACGCTATTGGCTGCCGACTAACGTAATGGTTCGCTATAGCGTAGCGGACGCTCGGGACCACGAGGAGATCACCAGCGGCACTGACGCTCACAATGTTAAACCTTTATGTGTAAACCATGAACAATGTATTATACAGGAAAACCTTAGTGTAGTGATAGAGTGTAGATGCAACACAGTGTAACCTTATTAACTTTAAAGCTGTTCGAGCGTCACCGACGCTCTGAGAATACTTAACACTATAAGAAATATACAAATACTGGGCTTAGGGTCTAACGCCTTATATGAATGTTATACTTGAAAAAGAATAATACAATACAAGTCATACACTACAATATAACATAGACTAACTAACCAGATAACTACACAGGAAATACAATACAATACAATTACGTTTAAGGGAAAATGAGAGAGAAAGAGGAAGAGAGAGAGAGAGAGAGAGAGAGAGAGAGAGAGAGATATGGCTCACAATAACAATAAAGACAATATGATTGCGGAGAAAACTTACGCACAAAGGGAACGATCGCATGCGCCTTTCTGAATATCCAGCTCCCGATTATCAGTGATGAGAACCGTTGAAGAGAGTGAGCTGGATCAGGTCGGCTTGTCTATTTATGCCCCACACGCAATACAATTCAATGGTCCCTACAATCTCATTGTTCATTGGACACAGGAATTCGTCTTCGCATTATAACAAAAGGTCATAGGTTGATTCATACAGGTGGGCTGAGACCATTTCCAACTGCTCAGGTGGGTGGGAAACTAGGTTTCCCGCCGCATGGATAAGTAAGTGCAAATAATAGTAAATGGACATAAACTTCTTATGTCCATAATTATTCGCACGAGCGATTGATCCGCTTCAAACCAACACCGGAATATTGCTAATTAAATACTCTTCCGATGGATACTAAACACCACTGTATGACCCATGTCTGACCCTTCGTATCAAACAAAGAGGGATCTCTTTGTCCATGAACATGCTATATTAACTAAACTTTCAGAATCTATCAAAGGGACCATGATCTACAAAATACATTACATGGTTAAAATATATATCAATTGAGTCGCCCGCTAGACGCATACAAACTCTACCATAAATCCGCATATCGTGCGCCTGCGAGTATGTGCACGCACGGGAGAGCTCTTGCACACGCAGCGGGAGCTCGCATGAGGTGCAAATATGGCAGTGTGCATAGTGATATTTTTCTGACTTTGACAACGTACTTGTCCTGCAGTGTCTTGTACGGTAAGTCGTGCCTTCTTGTTTTGCTCATTTGCTTATGTACAGTACTTTGGGCCTAATTCAGATCTGCAGCAAATTTGTTAGCTAATGTGCAAAACCATGTGCACTGCTGGGGGGGGCAGATATAACATGTGCAGAGAGAGTTAGATTTGGGTAGGGTGTGTTCAAACTGAAATCTAAATTGCAGGGTAAAAATAAAGCAGACAGTATTCACCCTGCACAGAAACAATATAACCACCCAAATCTAACTCTCACTGCATATGTTATATCTGCCCCCCCCCCCCTGCAGTGCACATGGCTTTGCCCATTAGCTAACAAAGCTGCTGCTGCGATCAGATCTGAATTACCCCCTTTGTTAGGTGCTGTGGAACCCTTGTGGTGCCATACAAATAAAAGGATAATAATAATAATAATAATAATAATAATAATTGTGCTTTGTGAATTGTGCTGATTCTGGACACCCTTCTTTACCACCATACTTTTTCCTTAAATAAATATTGAAATAAATAAATAACACATTTTTGCCAAATGTATGTTTCTCTGTCTTATTTTATTATTATATTGTATTTGTGAAGTGATTTGCACATACAGTATGACACATCTCATTCAGTAGAAGGTTTAAAATATACTGTAGCACACCATTTATTCTTCCTTTCTTTAGCTTTGTACAACACATACTGTATATTATAGATGACATTGATTCTGATATTCATAATGTAAGCAAATCCAAAAACTTAATGCTACGGCAAATCATGCAGATTTGAATCTGTTATTTATATATTAGGATAAAAAAGTGAAAGCATATCTTTGTAATCTGACCAGTCAATAATTACTCTGACACTAAAATTGGTTGGTTAGTCAGAACTTCTATCTGATATATAGATTCTCGTTTCAATGAATATAAACGTTCATGACATTTTTCCAACCGGGCTTTTTTTCTCCTGTGTTGTTATTGAACTCCTTATTCTTTATACCATCAATCCTATCCAAACAGTATTAAAGCACATTCAGATATGAAACAGGCCTGTTCCCAAAGCATTATCTTTTTATTATTATTTTTTTTCCTAACATTTCTTGGGTGAATGAATCCATTCGACATTTATGTTTTTTTGACTTGTAGCAATCCATTTCAAACTATTTCATCTGAAATGCTAGAAGATTGCTTCTGAGGACTAATATTTCAGCAAGACCAAAAACTATTGTAAACACATTAGAAAGAAAACCCTACATGGGACATTTATGTAAAACGGTAAAAGAGGAAAAATGCAACAGATCAAATTTTAAGGAGGACATTTATGAAAACTTATGTAAAGCAAAAAAGAAAGCATTTGCCTGCAGATAACATTTAGATTTTGCTACTGGGTACAACATCATCTTCTTACATACAGTACTGAATTGTGTACATATTTTAGAAATATCCTTCAGTGCATTTCTTATATGTGTAATGCTTTAATAGTGAATTTTATGTTAGTGACTGAGGATGCTGGAGCTAGTCAAGTTATTAAAAAATGTTGTCAAACTGGCCCAGTTCAATGATCTTCATTTTTTAATTAATCCTATTTAAAAAAATAAATGAATACATTTTTGAGGTGATTGATCACCATAATATACAATTTAGAATTGCTAACCTGTCTAGTTTCAGTTTGCATTTGCAGATCACAGTTAATAGATAGTCAAATACATTATAAAATGTTCCATTTTCTAACCATCTGATATGAAATGGCAACAAGTTATACTAGTTTTGTGGTGCTCTACAAATGAGGTATACACACCTTTAAGTCTTAACATACCTCAGAGTTTGAGTACTTAGTCAAATTAAAAGATAAAATAGTGAAATACTGAATGTTGAGTGATAGGACACTTTGTAAAATTAATGAGAGAAGTGGTGGTGGGTGCAGAGTTTATGGTGTAAAATTAGAATATACAGTATTTTGTCCTTTACAGTGGGACTAAATGTCCCAGCAAGCCCCGTATGTCTGCTATTGGTGAACCACAAGTGGCAGGATGTCTGGGCAGTAAGGGCCCTCTGGCACCTGTAGTCCCACTGTAAAATATTTAAAATGTGACAGTACACACACCAAATGTTGTATCCTTTATTCCACACACACACCTTCACACGTGATACTCACCTTGTCCATGGTGCTGATCGATCCTCTTCTCCAGTAATAAACCTTAGGTCTTGGCAAAACAAAAAAAATGCAGCTCTTGGATGCCAGCAGTCTAAATACTGACTGCGGCATCCTTATGCTGAGAATCCCAACAGGGGAAGGTAAGTATACTTACTTTCCCCCAATAGCCTCCTAACTCTAAGCATGCCTTCTAGCAGCCTAAACCTAACCCTCCCAGCCATGCAGCCTAATTCTTAACATCCCCAGTGGTGCCTAAACCCAACCCCCCTTTCCGCAGCCTAAACATAACACACACATCCCACAGCCTAACCCTAACCCTCCCTGGGGGTGCCTAACCCTAATCCCCCCTTCCTATAGCGTAAACCAACCCCCCACCCCACAACCTAACCCTCCCCCAAAGCATTAACAAAACGCCCACACACACACACACGGCTTACCTCTCTTGTAGACTGGCACATGATCATTTAGGATGCCGGCAGTCAGAATTCCGTCGGTCAGGATTCCGGCACTGGGCTTGTTACCCTATTTGGGATGCCAGTTCTGACAGGAGAATGATAAAACCAATGTTCTCTGCACTTCAGCCACTCTCTGCCAATCAGTGGCCATATAGTGCAGCGTAGTAATGGTGGTACTCACATAAATTTCACCATACAACATCAAGACTCACAGATGCCCACAGGCTATTCCATTTCAGTATATGATGCGGAACAAACAGTAGCCAAACATTTTAAGCTACAGTTTATAAACATGGATTAGCAACCTCACGCTGCAAAATTATTGACTGTGCAATTTTCATTGCATTGCTTTACATTATATGCAGAGGTGGATTCCCCCCCTCCAGTAAAATCCACACCACTGCAGTGCACTGGCTACACTGTAACTGGCAGTGACTTCCTATTGGAAGTCCTACCTGCCAGTCACCCGCAAGACAGACAGTCCTATTGAGAGGTGTTTCCTTCCACTGGGACTGCCAGACCAAGCTGTGATTAGCAGAGAGCTGGCTTCCTGTAGGAATCCACTCCCTTCCTGATTGTTGGCCCTAGTTGGCTTCTATGGGCTGCAGCCTATTCAGTTCATAGAAGCTGGGGATTTGCACATGTGCAGTCAAGCTACTGGGTCCAGGGGGGGCTCACACCGCACACATTGCACCCATTGGGTGATGTGATCATGAAAGAAATCACCTCCAAAATGGCCACCGCCCATGCGCAGTAGCCAAATTGGTCTCCGGATCATGGCGGGCACCATGTTTCCGGAAACCTGTGCATGCGCAGTAGACTCCAGCACAATGCTAGAGTTTACAGCGCTGTACAGAGGTAGGGGCCTGACCAGAGGGGCACACGGGCCCCCTCCTTTGTTGAAATGCCCATTGCCCTTTGATTTGACAAACATACCCTTATTACTTTCCTAATTTGCACAGTGGACTTCTTTATCTTAGAGGTAAATCATCACATAGTCGGAAAGACGGCAGTTTTCAACTTTTTCAGGTCTTAAGGGGTTCTGACCTATTCAACCCCCGGCTTTTTATCCAACAAGTCGGGGAATTCGAACTTTCGGAAAGCATGTGAATCGACTGAATAGTTTCTGTCGGAAATGGGACCAAATCCGATAGGTTTTGGCCTGTTTCCGACCATCTCAATCCAACTTTAAAAAAAGTCAGATTGAGATGAGGGAGCTGGGAGGAGGAGACAGCGGATACCAGCGGGTAGATGGGAGATAGCCACAGGGATATGGGAGAGAGCAGCGGCTATAGCAGAGTAGCAGGAGGATGTGGCACAGCTGCCGCTCATGGCAGCATCCATCCAGCTCCAGCAAGCGATGTCTCGCTTGCTGGAGCCGGGTGGATGCTGCTGTGAAGTCTGGCAGCGGTGCCACATCCTCCTACAATGCTGCTGTAGCGCTGCTCTCCCCCGTCTCCCCCTTTACCTCCACCCCGTCTCCTCCTCTTGGCTCCCTCATCTCATTTTGACTTTTTTTAAAGTCAGATTGAGATGGTCATGGAATAGCCCTCGGTGGATCCATTTCGACAAATGCATGTCGGAATGGATCCGACTTCAGTTGAATATACCCCATAATGTTTTTCAGAAAAATGCCTGTATTAAGTTACAGTACATGTTTGACAAGTGTCTGTCTTTTGGATGATGAATAAACCATCAAATTTCATACTGTTTCTACTTGTGTCAAAAAACAAAACCACTGCATATAAAAGAATGTTGTTTATTTTTTTGGGGGGTGCCCTTTCCATTAGCATTTTTTTGTTGTTTGTTTTGATCCAGACCGCACAATCGTAAATATGCTATGTGTCCCCTTGTATTTATAACATTCACTCATACTTTTGGCCTTTCAGCAAAATTGAATTTGTCTCTTTGAAAGTAAAAACTACTTTGGGAGATGAATGAAAATTTAACAACATTAGCACAACAAAAATATCAATCAAAATATATATTATTTTTTATATCACACACTGCAGTTAAAGTGTCACACAAATGAGTCAAAAATATGTAGAAGTATTTTTTATAACACACACCATCAGTTACAGTGTCGCACAAATGAATAAGAAATATATATAATAATTACACACTGTGGTTGACTACACTGACAGCGTCGTACAATGTGTTTATGAGTAGGAAATAATATACTGCGGTCTGACCGGCAGTGTCACAGTACTTATAAAAATGAAATACATTTTTTTAGCACACTGCGTACAGCACAAACAAAAAAATAGATTTTTTTTTTTTTATAATGATAATTTTAGGCTTTTTGTTTTTAGCTTTAATTATTTTAATTTTACACCCTTTCAGATACAGCAGGCAGAGCACCCCTTTCAAATACATAATAGAAATATATTTTTGCTCTGGATCACTCACAGAGGATATATAGCAGTAGTGTATGGCAGCCACTGTACTAGTAATCAGAGTGACACACCAATAGAAATATATTTTTTGGTCTGGATCACACACAGATGATATATAGCAGTAGTGTATGGCAGTACTGGTAGTTGTCACTGAGTGACGCACCAATAGAAATATATTTTTTGGTCTGGATCACACACAGAGGATATATAGCAGTAGTGTACGGCAACCACAGTACTAGTAGTCAGAGTGACGCACCAATAGAAATATATTTTTTGCTTTGGATCACATACAGAGGTTATATAGCAGTAGTGTATGGCAGTACACAGCCCCTTATAGAAAAACACCTGGTCCTATACACAGTCACAGTATGCTATATGTAGTACACTGTGTCTTCTATGCAGAGCCCTAACACAGTTATAGTCACAGCACACCTACACAAGCAGCACCCCAGGTTAACTCAACTCTCCTGCTGCAGCCCCTCTGCTCTCTCCTGCACCCCTTTCCTAACCTGCCTATCCAATTACAGCACTGAATACAGCACAGAAGTAACACGTCCATACTGTGCACTTTCCTAGTCTGAAGTGAAGATGGCACCGATCACCGGGACTATATATAGAATCCAAAACCCGCGAGATCCGACAGCGGGGTGACGGCATTTTGCCTCGTTTTCAAATCCGAGTTAGGCATGAAAACCCTGGCCTGACTTGGATCCAGGCTTGGATCTCAAAGTTCGGGGGGGTTCATCTCTAACAATTAAATTTATCTGCTTGCTTTAAAAAAACCTTTGTAATTAATTTGCGTGCTTAAACAAAAGCAGTTACTATTTTCTAGATTTCAAAATAATAACAAAGAAATTGTTCTGGTGTCCAAAAGCAATGTTAAAACAATGCTGTATATAAGGCGCCCATAATTTTATTGCGATTGACATAAACACTTCTTTAAGCTAGCTTACCACTAAAATAACGACACACTAAAATAACGACACGGACACGGTTAGCTGTAGTTAAAGGTCAGACGATATTTATTGATCGCTGACCTGTTCTTTAAACTATAATTGTAATTGAATTGATTTTATATTGGAGGATGGCAAAGGAAAAGTCGCTACCAGACACCAGCTCCAGTCATTTAGATTGAAACACAAAAACTGAGGAGGGGACTAAACCACAACACCGCCTCCTCCCTGCATAACCCGCATTGTGCAGGACTCACCACTCTTTTCTCTGTCAAACGTTCGGTTCCCGCAGAGGAACGTCTAAATGTCCAACCGCAAGGTAAGGACACACCTGCCGTCCTTCTAAAGAGGGTGCACCACAATGACCACTTATGCCCATCTGACCGCTGGTTGGTAGCGACTTCCCGCTACAAAGGTTTAACAAACCGCCACGCCATCCAAACCAATAAAAACCAGGAAAACAAGATCGCTAACGGAAAGGACCAAAACCCCAATTAAGAAAACCCGAAAACTCCAGCCGGAGAAGACGAAACCCATCCTCCTTGTAGAACTGCCGCTGACGCAGTACAAGCAGGGGATACCTGACAACTACTCCACCTAAAAGCCGTAACAACAACGAAACAGCCTAATTACCATCTGGCGGGCTTTCTCCATATCTGAGAAAAACACCGGCCCCCCCAATGAAAAAACGCTGGACTAATTGACCACCCAAAACGGATCTCCGGCCAGTGACAACGTGGCCCCTGAAATCAGCCTTAAAGAACAAATTGAGGTAGATGCTGTCGACATGACCCCCATCAGCGCCGCCCACAACGCAGGACAATATCGCCAGGACGACCCCAACTATGCTCACGGTGGCAAAGGAGCTGTACAATTACCCCTCAGTATTCTTTAACCACGGACACCCAACCAACAAACCACCCTGACCAAAACATCGGCTGTCCCACGTGCCAAGGAATGTCCTGCCGCCCAAAAATTGCAAGAGTGGCCAACCAGCCACTCCTGTTCAAACCATCGACGGCTGCAAAAGAAAAACACTCTAACATCATCACACTGACATACATCACAAAGGAACACCAAGTGACAGAGAACAGATTTAACCCAAGTGAAGGAGAAAACTCAAAAAACCTCCCGTGGACCTTTGAGGAGCCAATTGTAATTAGGCCCCCTCGGAGGAAAATTTAAAAATTCACTTCACACCCTCGATTCCTGAACGCTACCCGTTCAAAAACCGACGGGTAAACAAGTTTTTGGGTTAGCGCAACTGGCGCAACTAAACATTATCCACATGCAGAAGGACTAATAAGAAAGCATACCTCCACGGACCACCTCCCGAATAGCAACCGTGGAGGACCCTGTGGCTGCCGCATGGTAGCCACCCCCATCCGCAAGGAAAGGACCTAAGAGGATACCTCCAATGCCCCAGCTCCTGAACAGCTGCCGTGGAGGACCCCGTGGCTGCCGCATGGTAGCCACCCCAAACCGCAAGGAATAAGACCTAAGAAGTATATCCCCAATGGCCCAGCTCCTGAATAGCTGCTGTGGAGGACCGTGTGGCTGCCGCATGGCAGCCTCCCCAAACCACAAGGAATAGGACCTAAGAAGTATACCGTCAACGGCCCAGCTCCTGAACAGCATCCGTGGAGGACCCTGTGGCTGCCGCATGGTAGCCACCCCAATCCGCAAGGAATAGCACCTAAGAAGTATACCTCCAACGACCCAGCTCCTGAATAGCTGCCGTGGCAGACCCTGTGGCTGCCGCATGGTCAGCCGCCCCAATCCGCAAGGAATAGGACCTACAAGAAGTATATCCCCAAAGGCCCCGCTCCCGAACAGCTGCCGTGGAGGACCCCGCAGCTGCCGCATGGTAGCCACCCCAATCCGCAAGGAATAGGATCTAAGAAGTATATCTCCAACGGCCCAGCTCCTGAATAGCTGCTGTGGAGGACCCAGTGGCTGCTGCATGGTAGCCACCCCATTCCGCAAGGAATAGGACCTACGAAGTATACCTCCAACGACCCAGCTCCTGAAACAGCTGCCGTGGAGGACCCCGTGGCTGCCGCATGGTAGCCACCCGAATCCGCAAGGAAGAGGACCTAAGAAGTATAACTCCAACGACCCAGCTCCTGAATAGCTGCTGTGGCGGACCCCCGTGGCTGCCGCATGGTCAGCCACCCCAATCCACAAGGAATGGGTACCAAACCCAAACACAGCGGCAAACTGTAAATTAGTGAGAGGACCAGCGAGCGCCTGTATCAGCAACCGGTCGCCCCCCCCTCCGGAGGCCCATCTATACTCATGCGCCAGGTGCAGCGGGCAACAGCCACATCCTCCTGGGCCTCCAAGGACACCCAGCGACCCCCAGCTGCTTGATCCGATTTGGATCACACCATCTTGCAGAGCTACCGAACATCCTGCAACACGCGTTACCGAAAATCCCCGGAATCCCGGAATGCCTGCTGCTCACCACCACTCGCTTACCAGCAACTCAGCAGAAAGCCAAAGCAAAGGCTAATCTAAACAGGGGGCCACCTCCAACACCGCCTCGGCGACATGAGGCAGCACACCCAGCAACTCCGCCAAAAGTTGCCACGTAGCAGGCCCATGGGTATCCGCAGGCGAGGGGCGCACCCTAGACCAAACCTTTAAGCACTTAAGAAAGGGGCGAAAGACCAGGCGGGGTCCACCAGCCCGCGCAGCCTAGAACGGAAGGAAATGCCCGCAAGGGCAGGATACATGGCCGCCTTGGACCTACCACCCAGATAACGCTCCAACACGAAAACCCTCAAACCGTCTACCAGGGACCACCTGCTGTATCCAACCTACTGAAAAAACACCAGGACGCAGCAGATGCCCCAAACGAGGAAGGAGCCAACGCATGCCTATTCCGAGCAGCCAACCCGCCTAGCCAATCCGCCCGACAGAAGACGGGCATGATAAAACCTTCTGTCGCCACCCCCGGAACCCACTCACGGCACTTATCAAACTGAAAATGAGACAAAGCATCCGCAATCTCATTGCAACTCCGGGAGCGTGATGGTAAAACTGTGCCGCCAGCAGACAAACAGATGTCGCAACAGTCGCAAAGCCTGGGGGGACCGGAGGGAACAAGTAGGGGGAGGTCCAAAAAAAAACCTTCCCTGTAAAAAGCCAATAGGAATGAAGACCACATCCACAAAAACATCTCTGACCTCGCGGGAAGGGAAACGGCGTGCCGCTACCTGGCCGACCCCGCCGCGGCCCGTAGGTTTCCTGCAAACTATGCCACCCATAGGTATAAAAACGCCCGCAAAAGGGGAGAAGCTAAGCAATGACTGCACCCGCGTAAGCCGACCTTCGCGTCACCCCAAGCAGTCATTAATAAAACCCAAAAGTGTCAGAACCTTGTCAGCCGGGAGGCGACAGCAACCCGCAATTGTGCCTAGTGCAAACCCTTGATAACTCAGGCAACCGGTAGGGCCCTAGCAGCATACCGGGGCAACGGGAACACCCAGGACCACCGAACAAAGACCTGGCAACCCACAGAAGGATAGCTGCAAACCGAAATACCTCCCAGACCCATGAAGAGAACATAGCCCCGGTAGCGAGAAACACCGGGGGGACCAGAGACGGACAGTATATACCAACGCAAGAAAGTGCCAAAATACAAAAATAGGCACCTGAGACAGAAAAACCCAGGGGCAGCCACCTGTCAGCATAAAACTGGCACCTAATCGAGGCCCGAAAAATTGCAGGGTATAGGAGCGCAGGGGAAGCGGCAAAAATACGACCCAACGTACATGTTAGCCCAAAGGTGGTACCCAATGAGTGACGAAAACGGGAGTGTACACCAATGGTGTACTTGCCCCCGCCCTGGCGAACAACCCACCCCTCCCAAGGAGCGCAAAACCGAAGCGCCACCAGCGAGGGGCCTATGACCTGGGACCCCACTGTGCGGTCCTGCCCGCCGGGTGACCCCCAACCACACCCCCAAGGTAACATGACGTTACCACCCCGATCATGATGGACTTCACGTCGTAATCTCCCCAAGCGCAAACCTCGGATTTAAAATGCATGCGCTGAAACAAATACTGCACCACGTGTGGATATTCGGCAGGCCGCGACCCGGTGCCACAAGCCATAAAATACAAAAACCGTAACCACAGATGAAAAGTACGGAAAGCAGTCTCTCCACTGCCCCCTCCCCCCCCCTTCCGCCTTCTCAGCGAACCGCAGGGTGCGGAGGGAACAGTAGCCGCCGTCGCCCTGCCTATCCGAGATGCCTAACGCCACGCACCGCGCAATGAGCCTAGCCAACTAATAAGGGCGCCCAGGTGAACCAGAGGAAACACTACAAGAAGGTACAAGTACTGTAAAAATGAGAAACAACAGCATGCTCACCGGTGTCTGGAGGACGTGGAATACCGTCAGCTGGCTCCACCGCGTCATCCACTGTCGCTGCAGCCGCATCCCAACTCGGTCACCGATCCCCCCGCGATGAATCCACCGACTCCCCTGGACTCGCAGACACCTGTGCAGACGAAACAGAGGGGACAACAAGCGCCGGAAGCGCCCGTGCATCAACACAGAAACAGGAGGCACCAGCGGGGGCAAGCAAACGCTGCAAACCCCGGACAGCGGGCTGAGCCGAGGGAAAACACCCCGACGGTAGGGAGGAACACGCGGCAGGAGGGGCAGCCCCGATCAAAGGGACGACCCCAATGGTGTAGCCGTAAGCCAGGAGGGCCAAACCGGGCATGCGGGGCCGTGGCCGCTGGGGAACTACCGAGCCATGAACCCGAAAAAGGCCGGGGGGGGGATGGAGACCCGAGGCCCCTTGAAGCAAGACGTGGGAAGGACCCCCGACGCCGAAAACGCCACACATGGCGCAAATTGTGGGAAGGAGGCAACCGACAGACCCAGCTGCCGTGCTTCGGGGGACACCAGCGAACCGCACAACGTGGGTGACAAGGAACCAAGCAGCCCCAGGGAGCAGGGGCCCATAGGTGAGACCCCGGCCCGGGCCCCGCAGCAGGCGACCCGAAAAGCAGTCGCCAACACCACGCGGGCCCCGAAGGAAAAAACGTGGACACCCGTCCACCAACCCCAGAGCGTGCACCCCCCCGCACCCCCCCTCCCCCCGGCCACCAGAGCATGCCAGGAGCCGGCCCCCCCTCCCCCAAACCGACCCCCCAGCCACCTGAGTTACTGCCACACTGCAGCATCCCATTAAGTAACAGCATAACATCCCCAAGAAAGTTCCATACCCACATGTGATATACATCTTCCCAACGCTACCACATATGATGTACCATTATATGTTACTCTCGGGGGGTCATACAAAGTTACATAGAAGAGGATAAAGTCAAAACAGCACAATGTAAGGGCCGCAAAAAACCCACCCAGGCACGGGCCACCAGGAAGGCAGGGAGCGGCCGCCACCCACGCACCGCTCCAGCCTCCACAAGCTGCCAGCCGTCTCCCCCCCGCATACAGCCCCGGGCCACCAGGCCCCACGTGGGCGCCGGAGCCGCCAGCGGCGGGGGGAGAAAGCCGCGCTCGGAAACGCTGGGAGCTAGGAGAGATGAAACAGCGTCGAGGGCGCCAGGCAAACCACCCGCGTCTGCACAACACCCGCGGCAGCCGCGACAGGGGCACCCGTCCCGCCTCCAGACCGGACATACGGAGGAGAGGCGAGGACCGCAGCATCGCGACCCCGCCGGGACCCGCCGCAAAGAGCGGGACACAGAGGCAGGGGAGCCCACAGACCGAAAAGTGCGGGCGCCGAAAGTGGCGGCCCTAGCCGAATGCTGGAGGAGGGGGGGGGGGAGCAGACCCGTGGGGACACAGATTGGGAGAGGGGACAGCAGCACCTCAAGGGAAAACCATGGGGACAATACATAAAACCAAGCCAAATGAAAAAAATAAAAAATAAAAATACAGCAAAACATAGCATTGTGTACTCAGCCTTCTCAGCCTTCCATCATTCCAAAATGGCAAGAGGAAGTCTGGGGCACATGACTATGGCTTATATATTATTCCAAGACCAACCCCTAAACCCTTGACGGACAGCCCTATAATCCTATAGGAAAAATACCAGAGAAAACACTAATCTACCTAGCAACTGCTTAGTCATAAACAACCAATCACAAAAAATTGGGCTCTAATATGGCCTCAGGCTTATGCAGCCTTCAGTTTATCTAAAGCATTGTTTGTATTATTACGTTAAGATTAACACATTTAAAGTATGTTGGCTTGATTATTGCACATATCATACTTTATTTTGTAAATATTTGTATGTGTACTTCAAATGTATTTTTTTGCCTAAATGACGCATTCTTGTTTGATATGTTGAGCTGGACACATTCCAATGTTTTATTGTTATTTTAATGGGTAGTACCAACCAAAGTTATTTTATTTTTGTCTAAGACTAAATTGTGCCTTCATTTATAAATGTGTACACCACTTTAATGAGTTTCGAGTAACATTATATGGTGGTGATGAACAAATAAATCTGGTTGAAAATATTTTTTTTTGTTTGCATATAATGTTTTATGAGTGTGAAGCCTTTTCACAAGCAATTAGTTTATTGAAAACATTACGCACATTAAAATAATTATCTTTTGATTTGGTATACTTTGTATGGGTACAAATGTGTAAATGCACGGACATATAGAAAGTGAATGGGACATATCTCTAAGGAATGTGGGTAATGTTACGGGCTTTTATCAGTAAAGGACACATATTTTATATGGAACTACAAGCTTTGCACCAGATGCCGAGTAAATTGATCATTTTTAGGAAACACATGTTCTACTTTATTTTGAGGTAGCAAAGTAGTGTGTTATACTTACTGGGAAGTAGTTGGCTATCACCGATGACCTAACCTGCTCACACTCTCTGTGCTCACAGAGTCACCTGTTGAAACCAGTAGCCATGCCTGCTCCCTGTGCATTGTATAATCCAGTGGAGGTGGTTGATTTAGGCACAGATCATGCAACAGCAGCGCACAAAGTTGACCTATATGCATTATTATACTTGCGCTCTGCAGGACTATCTGGAAGAGACAATGGAGAAACATCCATACCCTGAGTCCCCTGTACTGTAAAAAAATAGTAAATATTTGAACATTAACATGTTCACATTTCTAGGTAGATACTGAGGAGGATACTATGCTACATCTCATCTAGATTCCACTTCACTAGGAAAGCGATTCCCGGACTGTACAGGGACATTAAGAAAAGTGTCCTCAGTGTCCTGAAAAATACAGTTGTACCCAGCATCCACTTAACCACAAACATGTGGAAAAGTGGAGCAGGGCAAACTAAGGACTACATGTGTGTGACAGCCTACTGGGTAGCTGTATTGCCTCCTGCAGCAACAACAGCAGCGGCACCAGCAGCAACATCTCACAAATGCCAGCTCGTTCCTAGGCAGGCTACGCTGTGTATCACCGCTCTCCATAGGAGGCACACCGCTGACAACCTTTTACGGAAACTGAATGACATCATCGCACAATGGCATACCCCACATAGACTTTGCTGGGGATTTGTGATATCAGACAACGCCACCAATATTGTACGTGCATAATGTCTGGGCAAATTCCAGCACGTCCCATGTTCTGCACATACAATTCATTTCGTGGTGCAGAATTTTTTTGAAAAAAGACAGGGCAGGAGATGCTGTCGATGACCCGAAAAATTGCAGGTCACTTTCGACATTCAGCCACTGTGTGCCGAAGACTGGAGCACCAGCAAACACTCCTGAACCTGCCCTGCCATCACCTGAAGCAAGATGTGGTAACGAGGTGGAATTCAACCCTCTATATGCTTCAGAGGATGGAGGAGCAGCAAAAGACCATTCAAGCCTATACATCCACCTATGATATAGGCAAAGGAGGGGTAATGCACCTGACTCAAGTGCAGTGGAGAATGATTTCCGTGTTGTGCAAGGTTCTCCAACCCTTTGATCTTGCCACACTTGAAGGCAGTTCAGACACCGCCAGCTTAAGTCAGGTCATTCCCCTCATCAGGCTTTTGCAGAAGCAGCTGGAGAAATTGAAGGAGGAGCTAAGACAGAGCGATTCTGCTAAGTATGTGGGATTTGTGGATGGAGCCCTTCATTCGCTTTGCCAGGATTCAAGGGTGGCAAAGCGAATTCAAGTTATTTTATTTTTGTCTAAGACTATTTATTTATTTATTTATTTATTAACAGTTTCTTAAATAGCGCAGCATATTCCGTTGCGCTTTACAATTAGAACAACAGTAATAGAACAAAACTGGGTAAAAACAGACAGACAGAGGTAGGAAGGCCCTGCTCGCAAGCTTACAATCTATAGGGAAATAGGCATAGATACACAAGGATTGATGCTAACTATTGCATAATGGTCCGCCAGATTGCTAGGTTCTTAATGGGTTGTATGATGATACCCCACAAAGTTATCCAAGTGTCAGGAGGGTGTGAGACTAAAGAAAGACAAGATATGTGATGTTATGAATACTCTACAGAGGATGTAATTAGATAGGGAAGCACTGAAGGTTATGTGGGTGGGTCTGGAATTTGATAGGCTTGTCTGAAGAGGTGAGTTTTCAGGGAACATTTAAAGGTTTGGAGACTAGAGGCGAGTCTTACTGTGCGTGGGAGGGCATTCAACAGAGTGGGTGAAGCCCGGATAAAGTCCTGTAATTTTGAGTGTGAACAAGTAATGCGTGTGGATGAGAGACGTAGATCTTGTGCAGAGCGGAGAGGTCGGGTAGGGAGATATTTTGAGATGAGTGAAGAGATGTATGTTGGTGCAGTTTGGTTAATAGCCTTGTATGTGAGTAAAAGTATTTTATATTTAATACGGTAGAATACCGGTAACCAATGGAGGGACTGACAGAGCGGATCTGCAGACGATCAACGTCTGGCAAGGAAGATTAGCCTCGCAGCTGCATTCAAAATGGATTGTAGTGGTGAGAGCCTATGTTTGGGAAGACTGGTCAGGAGACTATTACAATAATCAATGCGGGAGATAATGAGAGCATGGATTAGAGTTTTTGCTGTGTCTTGTGTAAGATAAGGGCGTAAGACTAAATTGTGCCTTCATTTATAAACGTGTACACCACTTTAATGAGTTTCGAGTAACATTATATGGTGGTGATGAACAAATAAATCTTGTTGAAAATCAGTTTTTTGTTTGCATATAATGTTTTATGAGTGTGAAGCCTTTTCACAAGCAATTAGTTTATTGAAAATATTGCGCACATTAAAATAATGATCTTTTGATTTGGTATACTTTGTATGGGTACAAATGTGTTAATGCACGGACATATTATAGAAAGTGTATGGGACATATCACTAAGGAATGGGGGTAATGTTAAGGGCTTTTATCAGTAAAGGGCACATATTTTATATGGAACTACAAGCTTTGCACCAGATGCCGAGTAAATTGATAATTTTTAGGAAACACATGTTTTACTTTATTTTGAGGTAGCAAAGTAGTGTGTTATACTTACTGGGAAGTAGTTGGCTATCACCGATGACCTAACCTGCTCACACTCTCTGTGCTCACAGAGTCACCAGTTGAAACCAGTAGCCCTGCCTGCTCCCTGTGCATTGTATAATCCAGTGGAGGTGGTTGATTTAGGCACAGATCATGCAACAGCAGCGCACAAAGTTGACCTATATGCATTATTATACTTATTATTATTATTATTTATTACCAGTTATTTATATAGCGCACACATATTCCGCAGCGCTGTACAGAGAATATTTGCCCATTCACATCAGTCCCTGCCCCAGTGAGTGGAGCTTACAATCTATATTCCTATCACATGTACACACAGACACATTCATGCTAGGGTTAATTCTGCTGGGGGCCAATTAACCTACCAGTATATTTTTGATTGTGGGAGGAAACCAGAGTACCCGGAGGAAACCCACGCAAGTACGGGGAGAATATACAAACTCCGCACAGTTAGGGTCATGGTGGGAATCGAACCCATGACCTCGGTGCTGTGAGACAGTAATGCTAACCATTACACCGTCCGTACTGCCCATCTGCAGGACTATCTGGAAGAGACAATGGAGAAACATCCATACCCTGAGTCCCCTGTACTGCAAAGAAATAGTAAATATTGAACATTAACATGTCCACATTTCTAGGTGGATACTGAGGAGGATACTGAGGTGGATACTGTGGATCAGCCATCCCTCCGGCATTTGTGCCACCTCAAACTTTGAACACAGGGATGATAGACTGAGAACAAATTAATCATGGCTTGAGCCAGGATATCTGACCACAATACTTATGATTCTTTGGTTTTTATCACAGACCACCTGCACATTGGTAGAATAGGTGTGGTAGAAATTAAGGAATACATGTGCCCTAGGAGGTCTCAGCTCAATGTGCATGCAGTCTATAGCACCCAGGACATTTGGCATGCCTGTAATACTATAAAAAGCTAACCAACATCATGACATCATGCCACTGTGACTCCTGGCAGGGGAAGCAGATATACAGTAGGTGCTGACTGAAAGTAACCAGTAGAAAAGAAGTACAGAACAGTCAGCAGTTTGTGTAGGCCTGATAAGGCTCATGGCCATGCAGTGTCTGGCTCAAGGTGAGTTTTGACAAGGTATTAAATTGTTGAGATTGAGGTGAAACATCTGTATGACCTCATCATTACACAGTGCATTGAGGTTCAACTGCCCACGGAAGAACCTAGGCTTATGTTGGCTGGGCGGCACCCCTACCTGCTGGTTCCTCTGTTCTGTATCTTTCTCATGGGCCCTTTCAGTCAGCTGGTGCAGGCCACATGAAATCATTGCCTGCATCCAGGCTACTCATAACCTGAATGTGCCATGGTTGAGTGCAGAAAGGGAGTGCTGCAGATCAGTGGGTGGGCTTTTATTAGCATTCTGATGGTGAATTGCTGCAATTTGTAGTAAAAGTTGCATTTGATATGGGACTATTACACAAATTAAATCTTAATGAATAAGCGTTTCACAAAATCGCTAAAAAACCTGTAATTGGCCAAAATCGCCTTTTCGTAAATTTCCCTCTAATAGTGATTAAAGAATTTTATGTTTAAGATCCCAATAATCTCCAAATGATTCTTCTAAGAAATCTGTATATTAGGACCCCTTCAGTATTTGTTGTATGTATTCAGGGCCGGTTCTAAGACTTGTGGCGCCCTGGGCAAAATATGGGGGCGTGGCTTCAATTGGGGGCGTGGTCACGACGCTGCAAGAAAATAAATAAATAAATAAATAAATAAATAAAAAGAATACTTACCATCCCCGTTCCTGATCCAGACCCCCTCCACCGGCGGCACCGCTCTTCTCCCCTCTCTCTTCTCTTCGATTTATGGGAGAGACGTTATTACGTCTCTCCCATAGAACAGCATAGACACTAGAGGTCAATTATGACCCCTAGTGTCTGTGCCACTATGCTGTGCGGTGCGCGATGACGCCATCGCGCATCGCACAGCAAAGGTCCTCTACACGAAGGGAAACTAGACCGTAGCGTCTAGTTTCCCTTCATGGAGAGGACCTTTGCTGTGCGGTGCGCGATGACGTCATCGCGCACCGCACAACTAAGGTCCTCTCAATGAAGGGAAACTAGACGCTACGCGTCTGGTTCCCTTCAAAGCGGGGGGGCACAGCAGGGCACTGCGGGGGGCACAGTGGCGGATCTTGCCCTGGTGCGGCGCCCTCCGGATGGCGCCGGCGCCCTCCGGATGGCGCCGGCGCCCTCCGGAAGGCGGCGCCCCGGGCAAAAGTACCGCTTGCCCGTGGCAAGAACCGCCACTGTATGTATTTGTGGTTTAGGTCTTTCTAACAGACGATCTACTGAGAGGAGCTACCTTATCATGTTTGTTTGTGTATATATATATATATATATATATATATATATAAATATATAATTGGAAGCAGATTGGCACTCAATAAAGTCAAAACAAATACCTTGGTGCTCCTGGTCCAGACACATACTGTATAACGTGCAAACATATATCCAAAGAAAGAGGACGGCACTCACAGGATTTCTATAGCATGTGTAATCAAGTAGAAATCTTTTCAAATATGCATCAACGTTTCGTTGTCACAGCGCCATCATCAGGATGTACAGATAAGGACAAATGTGACAAAGTCTTTGTCACATTTGTCCATATCTGTACATCCTGATGACGGTGCTGTGACACTGAAATGTCGATGCATATTTGAAAATATTTCTACTTGATTACACATGCTATAGAAATCCTGTGAGTGCCGTCCACTTTCTCTGGATATATATATATATATATATATATATATATACCATAGAAAGTTCCAAATAATTTGGAAGGTGCACTCTCACAAGTAAATAATCGTAGATACTTCTTCATAAAATCACCAATTGCTTTTATTGTCGACGTTTCGGTCTGGTCACAGGCCTTTATCAAGACAGGTGATGTATCATATCATCAATTCACAGTTAGAGACAACATGCGTGTAATCTGCAAATGAACAGTAATATACAGTCACAAGCAATATGCCTCACCGGCCCCTATGGGAACCTAATGGCTACAATAATGGACCCACCACCAAAGAAAACATCTATTAAAACAGTGCCATCAAGAATATTTCCATCCAAAGGGAAGTACCAATTACCTGGGATACCTGTAGGTGTCCACACAGGGCATCTCTCATATAAGGATATAAGGACATATAAAATGCTTGGAAAAATACACTAAAAAGCGTACTCCATTCTGCCAAAGAGATAATGAGATAATAATAAACAACTTTAAACTCCAACCTCCACTGGTAAAACTAATATCAGGAAAATTAACTCCATACCTCATTAGAGTAGCCATAGAGTAAATGAAGCAGCGGTGCAGGTGGTTTAGCATCTAAAGCAGTCCAACCTGCTAAAACCAAGTTAGAGATACCCTCAATAAATTCAAATATGGATCAAAGGTGCAAGTCATCATATATCCAATAATATAGATGGTCAATACTCACTTCAGCCAAGGGACAAAGCAAACATCGCTGCATGCTGTCCCTGTGTGCAAGTGAGCTATTTAAACAGAGATAACCGGAAGTGACGTCCATTCCGGGAGCCACCCCCCGCAAACACAATTCTACTCGTGGTTAAAACCTCATATGTGCTCTATAACACCCTCAACACGCTGAAAAGGACACCACACCTGCGGGTCAGGCCACTCGGCCATATGAGCACCAGCGCCGGCTCCGGCCAGACATCGTACCCCGGAGTGTAACGCCACAGGAACGCGTCATCATGTGTTCCAGCGGCTGCACTTCCGTGTGGCTCAGCAACCGGAAGTGTTCTGAAACACTACGCAGCCCTGTTGCTAAGCAACCAGAGCGCAATGCTAGGACGTCCCAGCACAGAGATAAACAATACAGTGTCATCATGCTTTCCAGCGGCTGCACTTCCGTGCGGCTCAGCAACCGGAAGTGTTCGGAAACACATCGCAGCCCTGTTGCTAAGCAACCTGGGCGCAATGCTAAAACATCCCAGCACTGAGCTAAACAATACAGTGTAACCAATCGCTACAATCTACGAGCAACCTTAGACCAAGACTATTTCCTGAAGAAGATACTATTAATACCCCTTGGACTGCTTTGCTGCAGTCTAAACCGGGGGTTTTTTCGTGCGGTAGTTGCACTACATGCCGGTCCATGATCACTGGACCTACATTTAGCCACCCACATACTGGAAGAACTATTCAATTGAAATACCATTTGCATTGTCGCCTTGATTTCATTATATACATATTGAAGTGCCCGTGTGGGCTGTACTATGTCGGCCTTACTACCCGAATGTTTCGCGACCGGATGGCCAATCACAGGTCATCAATACACACGGCCATTCTTACGGGTAAGACCGATAAGCCAGTAGCTCGCCATTTCTTGGAAGCTAGGCACCAAGTGGCGAGCCTCAAGTGCAAAATTATCGATTGGATCCCCCCAAATTCAAAAGGAGGGGACCGAACTTTGGCCCTCAAACAACGAGAGTGTTATTGGATACACACTCTCGATACCGTTGCACCCAGGGGTCTTAATGAAGCAAATACATTACATCCTTTTCTGTAGTAGCTAGTCTTTCTTCCGTTTTGTTGGGCCCCCCTTCAATGCGGCACACATTAGGGTCTTAATGAAGCAAATACATTACACCTTTTGCTGTAGTAGCTAGTCCTTCTTCCGTTTTGTTGGGCTCCCCTTCAATGTGGCACATAGCAGGGGTGACTTCATTTTGATATATAAGCTTGAGTATTAATTTAAGTTATCTGTATTTGTTAGGTATTTGTCTTTTTAGTTTTCTTTGCTGACCTTAGGACCATTTTTTGTGAACGACTCATCGGCCTCTCAGGTCTCTGGTATACATTTGGACCGGATAAGTTATGTTATAGGTTTTTATACTTACGCTGATATATGTGTGTATATGTATGTACATATGCATTACGTAGGGTTGGGTGCTGGATGCACTATAGTTAAACTGGCACCTGTCTGAGTGCTTATTTTCTCTAGTTATGGAACTGACCCCTTTGTATTGTATTAGTACGGTTCTATTTAGAGATGAGCGGGTTCGGTTTCTCTGAATCCGAACCCGCCAGAACTTCATGTTTTTTTTCACGGGTCCGAGCGACTCGGATCTTCCCGCCTTGCTCGGTTAACCCGAGCGCGCCCGAACGTCATCATGACGCTGTCGGATTCTCGCGAGGCTCGGATTCTATCGCGAGACTCGGATTCTATATAAGGAGCCGCGCGTCGCCGCCATTTTCACACGTGCATTGAGATTGATAGGGAGAGGACGTGGCTGGCGTCCTCTCCATTTAGATTATAAGAGACTGAGAGAGATTTACTGGAGCTGACTAGGAGGAGTACTGTTACTGTAGAAGTGTAGAGACTGAGTGGAGAGAGTTTACTAGTGAGGACAGTGCAGTTTACTTTATAATCCATTCTCTGCCTGAAAAAAGCGATACACAGCACACAGTGACTCAGTCACATACCATATCTGTGTGCACTGCTCAGGCTCAGGCCAGTGTGCTGCATCATCTATTATCTATATATAATATTATATATATCTGTCTGACTGCTCAGCTCACACAGCTTATAATTGTGGGGGAGACTGGGGAGCACTACTGCAGTGCCAGTTATAGGTTATAGCAGGAGCCAGGAGTACATAATATATTATATAGTGAGTGACCACCAGACACACAGTGCAGTTTATTTAATATATCCGTTCTCTGCCTGAAAAAAGCGATACACACAGTGACTCAGTCAGTCACATACCATATCTGTGTGCACTGCTCAGGCTCAGGCCAGTGTGCTGCATCATCTATTATCTATATATAATATTATATATATCTGTCTGACTGCTCAGCTCACACAGCTTATAATTGTGGGGGAGACTGGGGAGCACTACTGCAGTGCCAGTTATAGGTTATAGCAGGAGCCAGGAGTACATAATATATTATATAGTGAGTGACCACCAGACACACAGTGCAGTTTATTTAATATATCCGTTCTCTGCCTGAAAAAAGCGATACACACAGTGACTCAGTCAGTCACATACCATATCTGTGTGCACTGCTCAGGCTCAGGCCAGTGTGCTGCATCATCTATTATCTATATATAATATTATATATATCTGTCTGACTGCTCAGCTCACACAGCTTATAATTGTGGGGGAGACTGGGGAGCACTACTGCAGTGCCAGTTATAGGTTATAGCAGGAGCCAGGAGTACATAATATATTATATAGTGAGTGACCACCAGACACACAGTGCAGTTTATTTAATATATCCGTTCTCTGCCTGAAAAAAGCGATACACACAGTGACTCAGTCAGTCACATACCATATCTGTGTGCACTGCTCAGGCTCAGGCCAGTGTGCTGCATCATCTATTATCTATATATAATATTATATATATCTGTCTGACTGCTCAGCTCACACAGCTTATAATTGTGGGGGAGACTGGGGAGCACTACTGCAGTGCCAGTTATAGGTTATAGCAGGAGCCAGGAGTACATAATATATTATATAGTGAGTGACCACCAGACACACAGTGCAGTTTATTTAATATATCCGTTCTCTGCCTGAAAAAAGCGATACACACAGTGACTCAGTCAGTCACATACCATATCTGTGTGCACTGCTCAGGCTCAGGCCAGTGTGCTGCATCATCTATATATATTATATATCTGTCTGACTGCTCAGCTCACACAGCTTATAATTGTGGGGGAGACTGGGGAGCACTACTGCAGTGCCAGTTATAGGTTATAGCAGGAGCCAGGAGTACATATTATATTAAAATTAAACAGTGCACACTTTTGCTGCAGGAGTGCCACTGCCAGTGTGACTGACCAGTGACCTGACCACACTGACCACCAGTATAGTTAGTAGTATACTTATATTGTGATTGCCTGAAAAAGTTAAACACTCGTCGTGTGACTTCACTTGTGTGTTTTTTTTTTTTTTTATTCTATAAAAATAAAACTCATTCTGCTGACAGACAGTGTCCAGCAGGTCCGTCATTATATAATATATAATATATACCTGTCCGGCTGCAGTAGTGATATATATATATTTTTTATATCATTTATCATCCAGTCGCAGCAGACACAGTACGGTAGTTCACGGCTGTGGCTACCTCTGTGTCTCTGCACTCGGCAGGCAGTCCGTCCATAATTGTAATACCACCTAACCGTGGATTTTTTTCATTCTTCTTTATACATACATAGTTACATAGACATCTTCTCTTTATCAACCAGTCTATATTAGCTGCAGACACAGTACAGTACGGTAGTTCACGGCTGTGGCTACCTCTGTGTCTGCACTCGGCAGGCAGTCCGTCCATAATTGTATACCACCTAACCGTGGTTTTTTTTCATTCTTCTTTATACATACATAGTTACATAGACATCTTCTCTTTATCAACCAGTCTATATTAGCTGCAGACACAGTACAGTACGGTAGTTCACGGCTGTGGCTACCTCTGTGTCTGCACTCGGCAGGCAGTCCGTCCATAATTGTATACCACCTAACCGTGGATTTTTTTCAGTCTTCTTTATACATACATAGTTACATAGACATCTTCTCTTTATCAACCAGTCTATATTAGCTGCAGACACAGTACAGTACGGTAGTTCACGGCTGTGGCTACCTCTGTGTCTGCAGTCGGCAGGCAGTCCATAATTGTATACTAGTATCCATCTCCATTGTTTACCTGAGGTGCCTTTTAGTTGTGCCTATTAAAATATGGAGAACAAAAATGTTGAGGTTCCAAAATTAGGGAAAGATCAAGATCCACTTCCACCTCGTGCTGAAGCTGCTGCCACTAGTCATGGCCGAGACGATGAAATGCCAGCAACGTCGTCTGCCAAGGCCGATGCCCAATGTCATAGTACAGAGCATGTCAAATCCAAAACACCAAATATCAGAAAAAAAAGGACTCCAAAACCTAAAATAAAATTGTCGGAGGAGAAGCGTAAACTTGCCAATATGCCATTTACCACACGGAGTGGCAAGGAACGGCTGAGGCCCTGGCCTATGTTCATGGCTAGTGGTTCAGCTTCACATGAGGATGGAAGCACTCAGCCTCTCGCTAGAAAAATGAAAAGACTCAAGCTGGCAAAAGCAGCACAGCAAAGAACTGTGCATTCTTCGAAATCCCAAATCCACAAGGAGAGTCCAATTGTGTCGGTTGCGATGCCTGACCTTCCCAACACTGGACGTGAAGAGCATGCGCCTTCCACCATTTGCACGCCCCCTGCAAGTGCTGGAAGGAGCACCCGCAGTCCAGTTCCTGATAGTCAGATTGAAGATGTCAGTGTTGAAGTACACCTGGATGAGGAGGATATGGGTGTTGCTGGCGCTGGGGAGGAAATTGACCAGGAGGATTCTGATGGTGAGGTGGTTTGTTTAAGTCAGGCACCCGGGGAGACACCTGTTGTCCGTGGGAGGAATATGGCCGTTGACATGCCAGGTGAAAATACCAAAAAAAATCAGCTCTTCGGTGTGGAGGTATTTCACCAGAAATGCGGACAACAGGTGTCAAGCCGTGTGTTCCCTTTGTCAAGCTGTAATAAGTAGGGGTAAGGACGTTAACCACCTCGGAACATCCTCCCTTATACGTCACCTGCAGCGCATTCATAATAAGTCAGTGACAAGTTCAAAAACTTTGGGTGACAGCGGAAGCAGTCCACTGACCAGTAAATCCCTTCCTCTTGTAACCAAGCTCACGCAAACCACCCCACCAACTCCCTCAGTGTCAATTTCCTCCTTCCCCAGGAATGCCAATAGTCCTGCAGGCCATGTCACTGGCAATTCTGACGAGTCCTCTCCTGCCTGGGATTCCTCCGATGCATCCTTGCGTGTAACGCCTACTGCTGCTGGCGCTGCTGTTGTTGCCGCTGGGAGTCGATGGTCATCCCAGAGGGGAAGTCGTAAGCCCACTTGTACTACTTCCAGTAAGCAATTGACTGTTCAACAGTCCTTTGCGAGGAAGATGAAATATCACAGCAGTCATCCTACTGCAAAGCGGATAACTGAGGCCTTGACAACTATGTTGGTGTTAGACGTGCGTCCGGTATCCGCCGTTAGTTCACAGGGAACTAGACAATTTATTGAGGCAGTGTGCCCCCGTTACCAAATACCATCTAGGTTCCACTTCTCTAGGCAGGCGATACCGAGAATGTACACGGACGTCAGAAAAAGACTCACCAGTGTCCTAAAAAATGCAGTTGTACCCAATGTCCACTTAACCACGGACATGTGGACAAGTGGAGCAGGGCAGGGTCAGGACTATATGACTGTGACAGCCCACTGGGTAGATGTATGGACTCCCGCCGCAAGAACAGCAGCGGCGGCACCAGTAGCAGCATCTCGCAAACGCCAACTCTTTCCTAGGCAGGCTACGCTTTGTATCACCGCATTCCAGAATACGCACACAGCTGAAAACCTCTTACGGCAACTGAGGAAGATCATCGCGGAATGGCTTACCCCAATTGGACTCTCCTGTGGATTTGTGGCATCGGACAACGCCAGCAATATTGTGTGTGCATTAAATATGGGCAAATTCCAGCACGTCCCATGTTTTGCACATACCTTGAATTTGGTGGTGCAGAATTTTTTAAAAAACGACAGGGGCGTGCAAGAGATGCTGTCGGTGGCCATAAAAATTGCGGGACACTTTCGGCGTACAGGCACCACGTACAGAAGACTGGAGCACCACCAAAAACTACTGAACCTGCCCTGCCATCATCTGAAGCAAGAAGTGGTAACGAGGTGGAATTCAACCCTCTATATGCTTCAGAGGTTGGAGGAGCAGCAAAAGGCCATTCAAGCCTATACAATTGAGCACGATATAGGAGGTGGAATGCACCTGTCTCAAGTGCAGTGGAGAATGATTTCAACGTTGTGCAAGGTTCTGATGCCCTTTGAACTTGCCACACGTGAAGTCAGTTCAGACACTGCCAGCCTGAGTCAGGTCATTCCCCTCATCAGGCTTTTGCAGAAGAAGCTGGAGGCATTGAAGAAGGAGCTAAAAGGGAGCGATTCCGCTAGGCATGTGGGACTTGTGGATGCAGCCCTTAATTCGCTTAACAAGGATTCACGGGTGGTCAATCTGTTGAAATCAGAGCACTACATTTTGGCCACCGTGCTCGATCCTAGATTTAAAGCCTACCTTGGATCTTTCTTTCCGGCAGACACAAGTCTGCTGGGGTTGAAAGACCTGCTGGTGACAAAATTGTCAAGTCAAGCGGAACGCGACCTGTCAACATCTCCTCCTTCACATTCTCCCGCAACTGGGGGTGCGAGGAAAAGGCTCAGAATTCCGAGCCCACCCGCTGGCGGTGATGCAGGGCAGTCTGGAGCGACTGCTGATGCTGACATCTGGTCCGGACTGAAGGACCTGACAACGATTACGGACATGTCGTCTACTGTCACTGCATATGATTCTCTCAACATTGATAGAATGGTGGAGGATTATATGAGTGACCGCATCCAAGTAGGCACGTCACACAGTCCGTACTTATACTGGCAGGAAAAAGAGGCAATTTGGAGGCCCTTGCACAAACTGGCTTTATTCTACCTAAGTTGCCCTCCCACAAGTGTGTACTCCGAAAGAGTGTTTAGTGCCGCCGCTCACCTTGTCAGCAATCGGCGTACGAGGTTACATCCAGAAAATGTGGAGAAGATGATGTTCATTAAAATGAATTATAATCAATTCCTCCGCGGAGACATTGACCAGCAGCAATTGCCTCCACAAAGTACACAGGGAGCTGAGATGGTGGATTCCAGTGGGGATGAATTGATAATCTGTGAGGAGGGGGATGTACACGGTGATATATCGGAGGGTGAAGATGAGGTGGACATCTTGCCTCTGTAGAGCCAGTTTGTGCAAGGAGAGATTAATTGCTTCTTTTTTGGGGGGGGTCCAAACCAACCCGTCATATCAGTCACAGTCGTGTGGCAGACCCTGTCACTGAAATGATGGGTTGGTTAAAGTGTGCATGTCCTGTTTGTTTATACAACATAAGGGTGGGTGGGAGGGCCCAAGGACAATTCCATCTTGCACCTCTTTTTTCTTTTCTTTTTCTTTCCATCATGTGCTGATTGGGGAGGTTTTTTTGGAAGGGACATCCTGCGTGACACTGCAGTGCCACTCCTAGATGGGCCCGGTGTTTGTGTCGGCCACTAGGGTCGCTAATCTTACTCACACAGTCAGCTACCTCATTGCGCCTCTTTTTTTTCTTTGCGTCATGTGCTGTTTGGGGAGGGTTTTTTGGATGGGACATCCTGCGTGACACTGCAGTGCCACTCCTAGATGGGCCCGGTGTTTGTGTCGGCCACTAGGGTCGCTAATCTTACTCACACAGCTACCTCATTGCGCCTCTTTTTTTCTTTGCGTCATGTGCTGTTTGGGGAGGGTTTTCTGGAAGGGACATCCTGCGTGACACTGCAGTGCCACTCCTAGATGGGCCCGGTGTTTGTGTCGGCCACTAGGGTCGCTTATCTTACTCACACAGCGACCTCGGTGCAAATTTTAGGACTAAAAATAATATTGTGAGGTGTGAGGTATTCAGAATAGACTGAAAATGAGTGTAAATTATGGTTTTTGAGGTTAATAATACTTTGGGATCAAAATGACCCCCAAATTCTATGATTTAAGCTGTTTTTTAGTGTTTTTTGAAAAAAACACCCGAATCCAAAACACACCCGATTCCGACAAAAAAAATTCGGTGAGGTTTTGCCAAAACGCGTTCGAACCCAAAACACGGCCGCGGAACCGAACCCAAAACCAAAACACAAAACCCGAAAAATTTCAGGCGCTCATCTCTAGTTCTATTATGATCTATCAGTGCCTATAAGAAAACTGTGGAACCTGTCACTAGTGTATTTACACTAGATAAAAGTCTCAATCTTATTCTATCTAAGGTTGCTTGTAGATTGTAGTGATTGGTTACACTGTATTGTTTAGCTCAGTGCTGGGATGATTTTAGCATTGCGCCCTGGTTGCTAAGCAACAGGGCTGCGATGTGTTTCCGAACACTTCCGGTTGCTGAGCCGCACGGAAGTGCAGCCGCTGGAACGCATGATGACACTGTATTGTTTAGCTCAGTGCTGGGATGTTCTAGCATTGCGCCCTGGTTGCTTAGCAACAGGGCTGCGAAGTGTTTCCGAACACTTCCGGTTGCTGAGCCGCACGGAAGTGCAGCCGCTGGAACGCATGATGATGCGTTCCTGTGGCGTTACACTCCGGGGTACGGCGTCTGGCCGGAGCTGGCAGTGGTGCTCATATGGCCGAGTGGCCTGACCCGCAGGTGTGGTGTCCTTTTCAGCGTGTTGAGGGTGTTATAGAGCACATGAGGTTTTAACCACGAGTAGAATTGTGTTTGCGAGGGGTGGCTCCCGGAATGGACGTCACTTCCGGTTATCTCTGTTTAAATAGCTCACTTGCACACAGGGACAGCATGCAGCGATGTTTGCTTTGTCCCTTGGCTGAAGTGAGTATTGACCATCTATATTATTGGATATATAATGACTTGCACCTTTGATCCATATTTGAATTTATTGAGGGTATCTCTAACTTGGTTTTAGCAGGTTGGACTACTTTAGATTAGTGATGAGCACCAGAAATTTTTCGGGTTTTGTGTTTTGGTTTTGGGTTCGGTTCCGCGGCCGTGTTTTGGGTTCGAACGCGTTTTGGCAAAACCTCACCGAATTTTTTTGTCGGATTCGGGTGTGTTTTGGATTCGGGTGTTTTTTTCAAAAAACCCTAAAAAACTGCTTAAATCATAGAATTTGGGGGTCATTTTGATCCCAAAGTATTATTAACCTCAATAACCATAATTTCCACTCATTTTCAGTCTATTCTGAACACCTCACACCTCACAATATTATTTTTAGTCCTAAAATTTGCACCGAGGTCGCAGGATGGCTAAGCTAAGCGACCCAAGTGGCCGACACAAACACCTGGCCCATCTAGAAGTGGCACTGCAGTGTCACGCAGGATGGCCCTTCCAAAAAACACTCCCCAAACAGCACATGACGCAAAGAAAAAAAGAGGCGCAATGAGGTAGCTGTGTGAGTAAGCTAAGCGACCCTAGTGGCCGACACAAACACCTGGCCCATCTAGGAGTGGCACTGCAGTGTCACGCAGGATGGCCCTTCCAAAAAACACTCCCCAAACAGCACATGACGCAAAGAAAAAAAGAGGCGCAATGAGGTAGCTGTGTGAGTAAGCTAAGCGACCCTAGTGGCCGACACAAACACCTGGCCCATCTAGGAGTGGCACTGCAGTGTCACGCAGGATGGCCCTTCCAAAAAACACCCCCCAAACAGCACATGACGCAAAGAAAAATGAAAGAAAAAAGAGGTGCAAGATGGAATTGTCCTTGGGCCCTCCCACCCACCCTTATGTTGTATAAACAGGACATGCACACTTTAACCAACCCATCATTTCAGTGACAGGGTCTGCCACACGACTGTGACTGAAATGACGGGTTGGTTTGGACCCCCACCAAAAAAGAAGCAATTAATCTCTCCTTGCACAAACTGGCTCTACAGAGGCAAGATGTCCACCTCATCATCATCCTCCGATATATCACCGTGTACATCCTCCTCCTCACAGATTATCAATTCGTCCCCACTGGAATCCACCATCTCAGCTCCCTGTGTACTACTTTGTGGAGGCAATTGCTGCTGGTCAATGTCTCCATGGAGGAATTGATTATAATTCATTTTAATGAACATCATCTTCTCCACATTTTCTGGATGTAACCTCGTACGCCGATTGCTGACAAGGTGAGCGGCGGCACTAAACACTCTTTCGGAGTACACACTTGTGGGAGGGCAACTTAGGTAGAATAAAGCCAGTTTGTGCAAGGGCCTCCAAATTGAGTCTTTTTCCTGCCAGTATAAGTACGGACTGTCTGACGTGCCTACTTGGATGCGGTCACTCATATAATCCTCCACCATTCTTTCAATGGGGAGAGAATCATATGCAGTGACAGTAGACGACATGTCCGTAATCGTTGTCAGGTCCTTCAGTCCGGACCAGATGTCAGCATCAGCAGTCGCTCCAGACTGCCCTGCATCACCGCCAGCGGGTGGGCTCGGAATTCTGAGCCTTTTCCTCGCACCCCCAGTTGCGGGAGAATGTGAAGGAGGAGATGTTGACAGGTCGCGTTCCGCTTGACTTGACAATTTTGTCACCAGCAGTTCTTTGAACCCCAGCAGACTTGTGTCTGCCGGAAAGAGAGATCCAAGGTAGGTTTTAAATCTAGGATCGAGCACGGTGGCCAAAATGTAGTGCTCTGATTTCAACAGATTGACCACCCGTGAATCCTTGTTAAGCGAATTAAGGGCTCCATCCACAAGTCCCACATGCCTAGCGGAATCGCTTTGTGTTAGCTCCTCCTTCAATGTCTCCAGCTTCTTCTGCAAAAGCCTGATGAGGAGAATGACCTGACTCAGGCTGGCAGTGTCTGAACTGACTTCACGTGTGGCAAGTTCAAAAGGTTGCAGAACCTTGCACAACGTTGAAATCATTCTCCACTGCGCTTGAGACAGGTGCATTCCACCTCCTATATCGTGCTCAGTTGTATAGGCTTGAATGGCCTTTTGCTGCTCCTCCAACCTCTGAAGCATATAGAGGGTTGAATTCCACCTCGTTACCACTTCTTGCTTCAGATGATGGCAGGGCAGGTTCAGGCGTTTTTGGTGGTGCTCCAGTCTTCTGTACGTGGTGCCTGTACGCCGAAAGTGTCCCGCAATTCTTCTGGCCACCGACAGCATCTCTTGCACGCCCCTCTCGTTTTTTAAATAATTCTGCACCACCAAATTCAAGGTATGTGCAAAACATGGGACGTGCTGGAATTTGCCCATATTTAATGCACACACAATATTGCTGGCGTTGTCCGATGCCACAAATCCACAGGAGAGTCCAATTGGGGTAAGCCATTCTGCGATGATCTTCCTCAGTTGCCGTAAGAGGTTTTTAGCTGTGTGCGTATTCTGGAAAGCGGTGATACAAAGCGTAGCCTGCCTAGGAAAGTGTTTGCCTTTGCGAGATGCTGCTACTGGTGCCGCCGCTGCTGTTCTTGCGGCGGGAGTCCATACATCTACCCAGTGGGCTGTCACAGTCATATAGTCCTGAGCCTTCCCTGCTCCACTTGTCCACATGTCCGTGGTTAAGTGGACATTGGGTACAACTGCATTTTTTAGGACACTGGTGAGTCTTTTTCTGAGGTCTGTGTACATTTTCGGTATCGCCTGCCTAGAGAAATGGAACCTAGATGGTATTTGGTACCGGGGACACAGTACCTCCAACAAGTCTCTAGTTGCCTCTGCAGTAATGATGGATACCGGAACCACGTTTCTCACCGCCCAGGAAGCCAAGGCCTCAGTTATCCGCTTTGCAGCAGGATGACTGCTGTGATATTTCATCTTCCTCGCAAAGGACTGTTGGACAGTCAATTGCTTGGTGGAAGTAGTAAAAGTGGTCTTACGAGTACGACTTCCCCTCTGGGATGACCATCGACTCCCAGCAGCAACAACAGCAGCGCCAGCAGCAGTAGGCGTTACACGCAAGGATGCATCGGAGGAATCCCAGGCAGGAGAGGACTCATCATAATTGCCAGTGACATGGCCTGCAGGACTATTGGCATTCCTGGGGAAGGAGGAAATTGACACTGAGGGAGTTGGTGGGGTGGTTTGCGTGAGCTTGGTTACAAGAGGAAGGGATTTACTGGTCAGTGGACTGCTTCCGCTGTCGCCCAAAGTTTTTGAACTTGTCACTGACTTATGATGAATGCGCTGCAGGTGACGTATAAGGGAGGATGTTCCGAGGTGGTTAACGTCCTTACCCCTACTTATTACAGCTTGACAAAGGCAACACACGGCTTGACAAATGTTGTCCGCATTTCTGTTGAAATACTTCCACACCGAAGAGCTGATTTTTTTGGTATTTTCACCAGGCATGTCAATGGCCCTATTCCTCCCACGGACAACAGGTGTCTCCCCGGGTGCCTGACTTAAACAAACCACCTCACCATCAGAATCCTCCTTGTCAATTTCCTCCCCAGCGCCAGCAACACCCATATCCTCCTCATCCTGGTGTACTTCAACACTGACATCTTCAATCTGACTATCAGGAACTGGACTGCGGGTGCTCCTTCCAGCACTTGCAGGGGGCGTGCAAATGGTGGAAGGCGCATGCTCTTCACGTCCAGTGTTGGGAAGGTCAGGCATCGCAAACGACACAATTGGACTCTCCTTGTGTTAGGTTCCTGGTGCTCAGAACAAGGGAGATGTTCATGAAGTGAGTCCAGAGCACCAGGACGTAACGCTGGGAAAGGGGAATGGAAAGGGAATAGCCCCATGCACCCTAACTCTGTTGTCTCACCCGTGCTATCGGAAATCCCTTGCGAGACTATGGTTTCTTGAGCCCTTGGCAGCCACGTTTGCCCAACTCCGGTGCCCCCCGGTCTTAATGAGAGACAAAGGGAAATCCGAGGCAGAATGATAACAAGAGGACCTCTAACTAAGCAAACAGGCCAGGGGCTACAAGCTAACTAAAAACCTAAAGTATGTGCGGAGAAACCGCCAAAGGAAAAGAACAACAAAGGAAATGCTTATCACACGCCGACACAATACCTTTGTGTACCGGCGGTGACAGCACAAGCAGAACCCTCTGCAAAACACCAGGGACAGAAACAATAATGGAATACAGCGGCCTAGGCCAACGGATGCGGGAGAGCCGCTACTCACGGAACCGGTACGAAAACTGGCAAACGGACAGGAACTTCTAATGCTGCCGACACTGACTCTCAGAACTGGAGGACAGGCAGAATCCCAAACGACAGACCGGTGGACACCAGGAAGCCAGAAGACTTGACCAGGGACAGGCAAAGCCACTGGAACTCAGGGCAGGAACGCCTCACAGCAGGACACGGGATCAGACACAGGAATCGACACAGGGACTGACACAGGAATCAACACAGGGACTGACAGGAACCAGCTCAAACTTCAAGCAGACTGCAAACCAAGGAATATCACCAGCATCTGTGAATTGCAGTCAGCCAGCATATAACAGAGAGGCCTAATTAATAATCCCATGCAGCTGCCCTGTTGCATGATTCCAAACTGACCAGATGCAATTAGCAGCCAGGTGAGGCTGAACACATGGGAACAAGCTGCAATTACACAGACTCACCAGCGGCAGCAGACAAGAGTATTCTAAAACAGAGCAACAGGAAATCCTGGTATGCAAGACAACTTTCTAAACATAAAATAGGAATGAACCACTACCTGTGGTTCATAACAGTATCCCCTCCTTAAGGGTGAGCACCGAGCACCCCATGACACCCACGGGGAACATAAACAGAAGTATAACATGAAATACAAAACAAAACTGCAAAACAGGAATGAGCCACAGCCGTGGCTCATAACATTACCCCCCCTTGAGGAGGGGTCAAAAGACCCCAAAATTCAGACTATCCAGAACAAGGGATACAAAAAAAAAACCTGACACACTGGTCTAACAGACAAGAAAACAAAAAACAAGTTGTAGCAACAACTTGTAACAGTGCCCTCCCCTTGATGGTGGCCACTGGACACAAGACAAGGAAAAGAATTTTTTTTTTTTTTTTTATCAAAGCAAGAGTCAAAAATTATTTCTTTTTCTTCTTCTTCTTTTTACAAAGCTCTTTAGGTCTGACCAAGGTAATTCCCCAAACATTGTCTGAACTGATGGTACCACCCAGCAAGGCTGCGTTCAAATCAGAGACAGGTCTCTTACCCTTGGGAGCTGAACTTTCTGGTAAAGTACTATTATTAGAAGAAGAAGTCAAAAAAGCAATCCTGCAGTCAAAACAACGGGCTGGGACTCTTGTGCAGAGTTTACAGTATTTGGTGGACTCTCAGCAGTCAAGACGGGTGACTTAGAGGAACCTGAACCAATTTCTTTGGAACCGTATCTTTTAACAATTGCATCACAGAATGCTAGGGGATCCAGAAGAATGGGATCTTCAGCTTTCATTAGACTGGTTGCCCACTCAGAAGGCTCTCCTCTAAAAGAATAAATCAGATAGAGCCCAAGGTTTTCTGAAGTGATGCCCAGAAATGGTCTAGACAACATAATAGTGTAATAGTGTTTGAAAAGCGCCAGAAATTGGGCGAAGTCCCCATCAAAGGTTATGGATGTTGAGATATCAGAGTCAGGATCTGTTTCCTTCTCATCTGACTGACTGGAGTGCTTTGCTAGGACCTGGTCACTATTGACCTTACTCGAGGCTGAGACTCTCTGAACCCCACCCGGGGCTGAGACTTTCTGAACCCCACCCGGGGCAGTGACTTTCTGAACCCCACCCGGGGCAGTGACTTTCTGAACCCCACCCGGGGCAGTGACTTTCTGAACCCCACCCGGGGCAGTGACTTTCTGAACCCCACCCGGGGCAGTGACTTTCTGAACCCCACCCGGGGCAGTGGCCTCCGGGAACCCCGCTGGGGCAGTGGCCTCCAGGAACCCCGCTGGGGTAGTGGCCTCCGGGAACCCCGCTGGGGCAGTGGCCTCCGGGAACCCCGCTGGGGCAGTGGCCTCCGAGAACCCCGCTGGGGCAGTGGCCTCCGGGAACCCCGCAGGGGCCAGCACCTCGAATTCTTTTACTGGGACCGGGCCGTTGGCCTCCCTGACTGGGATCGGGCCATCGGCCTCCCTCTCTGAGTCGATAATTATCGAAAGTTCTCCCGGGACTATGACTTCCGGGACTTTTGCTGAAGCAATAACGTTCAGATCCTCCACTAATGCTATGCTTCTTAAGTTCTTTCCTGGGGAAGCGACTTCTAGACCCTTCCTTGGGGCTGCGTCTCTCGAGACCCCACTTGGGGATATTACTTCAAAGATCCCTTCTGGGGTTTTGCTTCTCGAGTTCCCCTCAAGAACTATGGTTTTAGAGACCCTTTCTAGGGTTGCGCTTTTCAAGTCCCTACCTGGGGTAACAGCTTCTGAGACCCCTTCCGGTATGGACACCTGAACTATAATATTTGATGTCCCTCTATAAGCTAGGGCATCGGGTACCGCTCCAGCACTCTGGGCATCGGGTACCGCTCCAGCACTCTGGGCATCGGGTACCGCTCCAGCACTCTGGGCATTGGGTACCGCTCCAGCACTCTGGGCATCGGGTACCGCTCCAGCACTCTGGGCATCGGGTACCGCTCCAGCACTCTGGGCTACGGGCACCGCTCCAGGACCCTGGGCTACGGGCACCACTCCAGGACCCTGGGCTACGGGCACCACTCCAGGACCCTGGGCATCGGGCACCACTCCAGGACCCTGGGCATCGGGCACCACTCCAGGACCCTGGGCATCGGGCACCACTCCAGGACCCTGGGCATCGGGCACCACTCCAGGAACCTGGGCATCGGGCATTACTCCAGGAACCTGGGTATCGGGCACCACTCCAGGAACCTGGGCATCGGGCACCACTCCAGGAACCTGGGCATCAGGCACCACTCCAGGGACTTGCAACTCCGCTTCCACAGGAACCTCAAGAGAGGAGAGAAACATTCTCTTTTGATTCCTGAATCTATAATGGGGCTCTCTTGCCCAAGGACCCCAATTATAGGACAGAGAGCTTTTTTGTGTGGGTTGTGTGACAAGTACCTCTGCCACAGTAGAGACAGGAGTAGGTCTTGTATCATGACTCAACTTGGCCAGAGGGCAAGACTCGTCACCACACTTTGGCTTGCGCAACTCACAGGTCTGCAGATAATGGCCTAAACCCCCACAATATAGGCATAAGTTTAAGTTTCTGCGACGCAGACGCTCCTCTTCTGAGAGCCTGGGCCGCAGAAAACTTTTAAACCTTTTCTTTTCAATTAAACTAGAGGATTCTCCTGTCACCATACTGTGAACAAGAGTCTCTTTAGAGATAGATGTACTCTCAACGACTTCTGGCAAAATGAGCAAGATTTTAGTCAGAAGGTTTTGCAGTTGCTTTAGGGATTGCTGCAAAACTTCTAGTCGCTCTGGTCTCAAAGCACTGAATACAGAGTTCAGGGCTGCGAGAGATGCCTGCAGGGCTTGCATAGTAGACATAGGAGGATTTAAAACTAGACAAGACAAGACAAGACAAGGCAAGACAAGGCAAGACAAGGCAAGACTAAATTTTGCTAAACAAAACAAGACTTTTTTTTTTTTTTTTTTAAACACCGGACTGGATTCTAAACACCGGACTGGATTCTAAACACCGGACTGGATTCTAAACACCGGACTGGATTCTAGACTAGACACTGGACTGGGCCAAAAAAGAAAAAAAGTTTTATTTCTTTTTTGTGGTATGGCTGGTGATAATGTTAGGTTCCTGGTGCTCAGAACAAGGGAGATGTTCATGAAGTGAGTCCAGAGCACCAGGACGTAACGCTGGGAAAGAGGAATGGAAAGGGAATAGCCCCTGGCGCCCTAACTCTGTTGTCTCACCCGTGCTATCGGAAATCCCTTGCAAGACTATGGTTTCTTGAGCCCTTGGCAGCCACGTTTGAAGGGCGGATTATGTCTGCCCAACTCCGGTGCCCCCCGGTCTTAATGAGAGACAAAGGGAAATCCGAGGCAGAATGATAACAAAAGGACCTCTAACTAAGCAAACAGGCCAGGGGCTACAAGCTAACTAAAAACCTAAAGTATGTGCGGAGAAACCGCCAAAGGAAAAGAACAACAAAGGAAATGCTGATCACACGCCGACACAATACCTTTGTGTACCGGCGGTGACAGCACAAGCAGAACCCTCTGCAAAACACCAGGGACAGAAACAATAATGGAATACAGCGGCCTAGGCCAACGGACGCGGGAGAGCCGCTACTCACGGAACCGGTACGAAAACTGGCAAACGGACAGGAACTTCTAATGCTGCCGACACTGACTCTCAGAACTGGAGGACAGGCAGAATCCCAAACGACAGACCGGTGGACACCAGGAAGCCAGAAGACTTGACCAGGGACAGGCAAAGCCACTGGAACTCAGGGCAGGAACGCCTCACAGCAGGACACGGGATCAGACACAGGAATCGACACAGGGACTGACACAGGAATCAACACAGGGACTGACAGGAACCAGCTCAAACTTCAAGCAGACTGCAAACCAAGGAATATCACCAGCATCTGTGAATTGCAGTCAGCCAGCATATAACAGAGAGGCCTAATTAATAATCCCATGCAGCTGCCCTGTTGCATGATTCCAAACTGACCAGATGCAATTAGCAGCCAGGTGAGGCTGAACACATGGGAACAAGCTGCAATTACACAGACTCACCAGCGGCAGCAGACAAGAGTATTCTAAAACAGAGCAACAGGAAATCCTGGCATGCAAGACAACTTTCTAAACATAAAATAGGAATGAACCACTACCTGTGGTTCATAACAGTATCCCCTCCTTAAGGGTGAGCTCCGAGCACCACATGACACCCACGGGGAACATAAACATAAGTATAACATGAAATACAAAACAAAACTGCAAAACAGGAATGAGCCACAGCCGTGGCTCATAACACCTTGTGGATTTGTGATTTCGAAGAACGCACAGTTCTTTGCTGTGCTTTTGCCAGCTTGAGTATTTTCATTTTTCTAGCGAGAGGCTGAGTGCTTCCATCCTCATGTGAAGCTGAACCACTAGCCATGAACATAGGCCAGGGCCTCAGCCGTACCTTGCCACTCCGTGTGGTAAATGGCATATTGGCAAGTTTACGCTTCTCCTCCGACAATTTTATTTTAGATTTTTGAGTCCTTTTTTTACTGATATTTGGTGTTTTGGATTTTACATGCTCTGTACTATGACATTGGGCATCGGCCTTGGCAGACGACGTTGCTGGCATTTCATCGTCTCGGCCATGACTAGTGGCAGCAGCTTCAGCACGAGGTGGAAGTCGATCTTGATCTTTCCCTATTTTTTGGAACCTCAACATTTTTGTTCTCCATATTTTAATAGGCACAACTAAAAGGCACCTCAGGTAAACAATGGAGATGGATGGATACTAGTATACTTATGGATTGACGAGCGACTGCCGACACAGAGGTAGCTACAGCCGTGGACTACCGTACTTCATCTGCTGCTAATATAGACTGGATGATAATGATATAAAAAATATATATATATATCACTACTGCAGCCGGACAGGTATATATTATATAATGACGGACCTGCTGGACACTGTCAGCTCAGCACTGCAGACTCCTAAAGTAAGCTAATAGTAGTATCAAGAAGATAGAAAAAAAAAAAAAACACCACAGGTAGGTGGTATACAATTATGGATGGACGAGCGACTGCCGACACAGAGGTAGCTACAGCCGTGGACTACCGTACTGCGTCTGCTGCTAATATAGACTGGATGATAATGATATAAAAAATATATATATATATATCACTACTGCAGCCGGACAGGTATATATTATATAATGACGGACCTGCTGGACACTGTCAGCTCAGCACTGCAGACTCCTAAAGTAAGCTACTAGTAGTATCAAGAAGATAGAAAAAAAAAAAAAACACCACAGGTAGGTGGTATACAATTATGGATGGACTAGCGACTGCCGACACAGAGGTAGCTACAGCCGTGGACTACCGTACTGCGTCTGCTGCTAATATAGACTGGATGATAATGATATAAAAAATATATATATATATATCACTACTGCAGCCGGACAGGTATATATTATATAATGACGGACCTGCTGGACACTGTCAGCTCAGCACTGCAGACTCCTAAAGTAAGCTACTAGTAGTATCAAGAAGATAGAAAAAAAAAACACCACAGGTAGGTGGTATACAATTATGGATGGACGAGCGACTGCCGACACAGAGGTAGCTACAGCCGTGGACTACCGTACTGCGTCTGCTGCTAATATAGACTGGATGATAATGATATAAAAATATATATATATCACTACTGCAGCCGGACAGGTATATATTATATAATGACGGACCTGCTGGACACTGTCAGCTCAGCACTGCAGACTCCTAAAGTAAGCTACTAGTAGTATCAAGAAGATAGAAAAAAAAAAAAAACACCACAGGTAGGTGGTATACAATTATGGATGGACTAGCGACTGCCGACACAGAGGTAGCTACAGCCGTAGACTACCGTACTGCGTCTGCTGCTAATATAGACTGGATGATAATGATATAAAAAATATATATATATATATCACTGCTGCAGCCGGACAGGTATATATTATATAATGACGGACCTGCTGGACACTGTCAGCTCAGCACTGCAGACTCCTAAAGTAAGCTACTAGTATCAAGAAGATAGAAGAAAAAAAAACACCACGGGTAGGTGGTATACAATTATGGATGGACGAGCGACTGTCGACACAGAGGTAGCTACAGCCGTGGACTACCGTACTGCGTCTGCAGCTAATATAGACTGGATGATAATGATATAAAAAATATATATATATATCACTACTGCAGCAGGACAGGTATATATTATATAATGATGGACCTGCTGGACACTGTCAGCTCAGCACTGCAGACTCCTAAAGTAAGCTACTAGTAGTATCAAGAAGATAGAAAAAAAAAACACCACAGGTAGGTGGTATACAATTATGGATGGACGAGCGACTGTCGACACAGAGGTAGCTACAGCCGTGGACTACCGTACTGCGTCTGCAGCTAATATAGACTGGATGATAATGATATAAAAAATATATATATATATCACTACTGCAGCAGGACAGGTATATATTATATAATGATGGACCTGCTGGACACTGTCAGCTCAGCACTGCAGACTCCTAAAGTAAGCTACTAGTAGTATCAAGAAGATAGAAAAAAAAAACACCACAGGTAGGTGGTATACAATTATGGATGGACTAGCGACTGCCGACACAGAGGTAGCTACAGCCGTGGACTACCGTACTGCATCTGCTGCTAATATAGTCTGGATGATAATGATATAAAAAATATATATATATATCACTACTGCAGCCGGACAGTTATATATTATATAATGACGGACCTGCTGGACACTGTCAGCTCAGCACTGCAGACTCCTAAAGTAAGCTACTAGTATCAAGAAGATAGAAAAAAAAAAAACACCACGGGTAGGTGGTATACAATTATGGATGGACGAGCGACTGCCGACACAGAGGTAGCTACAGCCGTGGACTACCGTACTGCGTCTGCTGCTAATATAGACTGGATGATAATGATATAAAAAATATATATATATCACTACTGCAGCCGGACAGGTATATATTATATAATGACGGACCTGCTGGACACTGTCAGCAGAATGCGTTTATAGAATAAAAACACCACACGACGAGTGTTTAACTTTTTCAGGCAGACAATCACAATATACTGGTGGTCAGTGGTCACTGGTCAGTCACACTGGCACTGGCAGTGGCACTCTGGCAGCAAAAGTGTGCACTGTTAAAATATGTACTCCTGCTATAACTGCTCCCCAGTCTCCCCCACAATTAAGCTGTGTGAGCAGTGAGCACTCAGCACAGTCAGATATACAGTATTACATAGATGATGCAGCACACTGAGGGCACACTGAGGCTGAGCACAGATATGGTATGTGACTGTGTCACACTGTGTATCGTTTTTTTTCAGGCAGAGAACGGATTAATTAAACTGGTGGTCACTGGTCACACTATCAGCAAGTAGTAGTGGTCACTGGTCAGTCACACTGGCACTGGCAGTGGCACTCTGGCAGCAAAAGTGTGCACTGTTAAAATATGTACTCCTGCTATAACTGCTCCCCAGTCTCCACCACAATTAAGCTGTGTGAGCAGTGAGCACTCAGCACAGTCAGATATACAGTATTACATAGATGATGCAGCACACTGAGGGCACACTGAGGCTGAGCACAGATATGGTATGTGACTGTGTCACACTGTGTATCGTTTTTTTTTCAGGCAGAGAACGGATTAATTAAACTGGTGGTCACTGGTCACACTATCAGCAAGTAGTACTCCGTCCTAATATGCTCCCCAAAATTAGTAAATCAAGTGTCTCTAGACTCTCTACTCTCTACTCTAAACGGAGCGGACGCCAGCCACGTCCTCTCCCTATCAATCTCAATGCACGTGTGAAAATGGCGGCGACGCGCGGCTCCTTATATAGAATCCGAGTCTCGCGATAGAATACGAGCCTCGCGAGAATCCGACAGCGGGATGATGACGTTCGGGCGCGCTCGGGTTAGCCGAGCAAGGCGGGAAGATCCGAGTCTGCCTCGGACCCGTGTAAAAAGGCTGAAGTTCGGGGGGGTTCGGTTTCCGAGAAACCGAACCCGCTCATCTCTACTTTAGATGCTAAACCACCTGCACCGCTGCTTCATTTACTCTATGGCTACTCTAATGAGGTATGGAGTTAATTTTCCTGATATTAGTTTTAGCAGTGGAGGTTGGAGTTTAAAGTTGTTTATTATTATCTCATTATCTCTTTGGCAGAATGGAGTACGCTTTTTAGTGTATTTTTCAAAGCATTTTATATGTCCTTATATGAGAGATGCCCTGTGTGGACACCTACAGGTATCCCAGGTAATTGGTACTTTCCAGTAGGTACCCATAGGGGCCAGTGAGGCATATTGCTTGTGACTGTATATTACTGTTCATTTGCAGATTACACGCATGTTGTCTCTAACTGTGAATTGATGATATGATACATCACCTGTCTTGATAAAGCAATAAAAGCAATTGGTGATTTTATGAAGAAGTATCTACGATTATTTACTTGTGAGAGTGCACCTTCCAAATTATTTGGAACTTTCTATGGTATATGTGTGGACCTATCCGGCCCATTAGGAGCACCCACCATTTGATGAACTTTTATTGATGAGAGTGCAGGATCATCGTTGTTTATATATATATATATTTATATATATATATATATATATATATATAAAACACAGTCAACAAAATGGTGTACAGGTGCACTTGTCAATGTTCAGTTTCCACTTAGAAAATGGAAAAAATCTTCATGGTCGTCAAAACTCCGGGATATAGCACTCGTTTACTAGCCTTTCATAAAACAGCTGCACTCCTTCTGTAGAAACTCCGTACTCCTGGAGTGAGATACTCTAGATACAGAGTAGCATGGCCTGCTAGACGTACCCATCTCCTAGCTGACCACTGGTCTGTGCCTTCTGCCTCTGTTGGTGTCCCGACGAGCCGCGGCGTTGTCCTGTAAGCCGCTGGCGCGTTGTGAGGTCCCGGTTCCCAGTGCTGCACAGCTCTTACCGGCAGGGAGAGAATGGAGCATTTACTTTGTATATATTATGTGGTAACCAGTCCACACGGGTGAGACCCTCAGTATGAGTCTCATTCATTTAATGTGGATTCTATGTCATAGTGATTCTATGTGTTAATATGGATCCTCTGTTAAAGGGATTTCACCTGTTTTAAGTAAAAGTGATTTGCTCTTTGTGCAGCCCCTCCTCTTGTTTCTGTATCTAGAATATATATATATATATATATATATATACATATTTACATACATACATGCACAGGGTGATTCAAAAGTCGCAGTAGAATCAGAATCAGAACACCCTTTTGTTTCAAAAACTTTGTAGGAAATGGGAAAACCGAATAGTCCAGAAAGATATGGGTGAGGTGGGCCATCTTTTAGGGTATGTACCGAACATGGGCGCCATCTTGAATCTAAGTCAGTTTTTTAATGGAAATGGGGTCGTGTAACATGTCAGACAACATCAGAATTTGCTGAAAAGTGTATTGCTGCAAACAGTTTGAAATAGCATTTATGGTTCAAAAGTTACAACATTTTTTTGTTGCAGGTAACTGAAGATGGGTTTGACAAAAGAGGAGAGAACTGAAGTCATTTTGATGTCTGGAGAATGAAGTTTCCATGTCATAGCTGCAGATTTTAACAACTGGCACCCAGATAGACATCTATTGGTCTTTCTATTGCTTTCAATTGGTGGCAACATCTTCACAAAGAGATCACGGGAAGATGGCTCCATCGATGATGGCAACAGCACGGGGGGGAATGTTTCGGACCTGGGCTCTTCCAGTAGCCCAGGGCTGGGTAATTTGTACCAGCCCCCCTCTCATCACCACTGTATGTGATAAGCATTTTAGGTAGGCTAAATCTACAAGTATGTAATTCTTAGAAAATCACAACAGTTCTAAATATATACAAAACAAACAAAATTAAATTAATCAAGGAAAACGGCAATGTTTTTTGCAGTTTAAATGCTATGCTACAAATGTGTATCGGTTTAAAACAAACACTTTTGAAGAACTGAATTTCATAATACAAATTTCAAACATTTCAGGTGTCAGGACTTCAAAAGCAGGCTGAAGATGATAATGAGGGTCTGACAGCACCACACCAGTACCCCTTATTACTTGAGGTCAAAACCACTGGAAGAACTGGTGCTGGAGTGTATAGAAAAGTAGGAGGTGGTAGGCTCTGGCCATATAGACTCGGAAATATCTATAATACTGTTCTTAATGCAGTGTTGGATTTTTTATTTTTTGTAGTGTTTGGATTTCACTTAATGGTATTAATTTATAAAATAAAATTGTAATGTTTTTTTTAGATGAGGAGAATGTCACTGCTTGGGCTCATTCAGAGAAGGCATTTGCTCTATCTCCACCAACATCTAAACTGACCATCACCAGTGCCGCAAGTCTACGCTAGTTACCCCTTTCCACAGGAGATTCCCAAAAGAACTTCCAGAAGCTCTCGGAGATTATGAAGTTATTGGTGAAATTTAATAGGACACAGATCAGGTTGACAGAAGCCATCACTACCTACATGTGGGACTCTTCTTCTCTTCTGTATCAAAGAATTATGGAGATTGTGGCCAGGAGTCCTTAACCTCAGGTAAGTAATTACCTATCCCTGGTCAGGCCAATAAAATCCCTAGCCATGTACTAAGAAGATAAAGGCAGTAGTTAGCCCCTCATGAGCCTCAGTTTGCTGTTAAGCATGCCCAGTGCAAGTGGTTTTACTAGTGATCTGATGCTAGATAAGTTAAGTAGCATTTGCCTGTTTGTAATCTCTCCAGTTTCACTAATATGTTGAGATTCTTGATAGTTACATGTGGCAAATGTTATTTTGTTTAGGGCCCTAATTGGTCCATGAATTGCAATGTGCAATGGTCATGGAATCTCCTGTTTATTTATACTTACTGTAGTGTTGGTTCCTGGTTTGAGAACATTTGGAGTTATTTATTTCATGTATGTGTAAAATTGTCAAGTAAATAAATATATTTTTTTTTATTTGAGATAATGTCTGTCTTAAGGAGCTCATATAGTACATCAAGAATCTATAGGGGCAATTCCCAATTCTGCGGATGCCTGGGTTAGGTCACCGGCAAAATCTAACTTGTTAGAAATCCTTGTTTCAACAATTCCAACCCAAAAATGATTGGAATTGGTGAGTCTGAGCTTTTCATGTAGTGTAATTGTGTTTCCACACAAAAAGAAACAGTCACGAAAAGGATTAACTGTATATGTTAGAAACCATCTTCTAAATATTCCTTTTGCTGGTATTGGCAATTTAATTGCTTGTTGGTGGTGCACCATGGGTACAGTAGAATACTACTGGTTAGTCAATTTACAAAAGACAAAAAAAGACCCTTTGTTGGCGCACTCATTAAAGATAAAATATCTAAATTAAGTAGATTTAAAACAACTTTTAATTGAATCTGCATAAAAAAAAATTCTAACTAAGAGATAATAGTGAACCCTACTGTGCACTATCTATACATTAATGCGCATATTAATCATTGAATGTATAAGATAATTAAACCAATGTTAAAAAAGAAAGAGAAAATTCCAAATTAGAAATAATTCAGGCAAAATAGTCTAATCTGCAGCAGGATACTAGTATGCGCCCTCTGGTGAGTATTTTATTATCCTACACATATACATATGAACAAAACTGGAAAATAATTTCCTTTTCAAAATAATGGCCTACCCAAAATTAGCATATGCATTAAGAATAAAGAATATAGGAAAAGATGGGAAATCCAAGCAAATGTATGAATCTGCTGTCAACGTTAGACTGGATTATATATTTCCATAATATACTACACTGAATATTCTATGGGGGTCACCCTCCAGGTACTGGTCTGGCCCAACACTTTATCGCTTCCAAGATAGGATGAGATTGGGCATTTAAAGTGTGGTTTGGTAGTAGATGGAGCCGTATTTTTACCGGAATCATTGATGAGAGTTCATGAATGAGAAAAAAGAGAATTATAGTTAAAGATTCAAGGTGTAGTAAAAAAGTGGATCTGCTGTTGGCGTAAGACAGTAAGACACCTATTAGTTAACCGGGACTCGCTGAATCACCAATGAGAGTCCTGAAAATAGCAGAGTAGAAAAGAATGTAAGTATAGAAAAAATATATATATACAGCAGCAATCAAACCTGAAAATTAAATCCGTACTAACTGATGTCATTAAATTGTATCCAAATGAGATCTGTGTCAATGTCAGCAATTATTACTGACTCAGCTGCATATATTTGTGAAATCTTAATTAATTATGTTTTATGAGCTGGTTAAATAACTTTATAGTAGGAATAATGTCTGCCTGTGCTGTCTGGGGTTATCAGAATATTGTTACATCCAGCTATTAATGTTACTGCAGAGTTGAAAAAATGTTACGAAGTGAACGATTGAAATACACAATAGAGTATCCTTAAAGAAAGAATGTAGTGAATAAATTGTAACAGTCTGATACGCTTGCAAAGGACACAGACCAAATCGTATGAAACATAACCATATAGAAAAAAGGGAAGCAAATCAAACAGCAAAGGCAGCCAGTTAGGTATATTACATGGGGTTAAATAATGTTCCCGTTTTCATATCATGACATGTCTGGCACTTGCTAGTATCATTGATTAGAATAGCAGGAGGGTAAGTGCTATACGTTACCACTCCCGGACAGGTGTTCGGAAAGCAGAGGTCAGGCGGGTGAGGAGGACCGCTTCTGGAGTCTGAGCTTTTAACATGTAGGATTTTGCTGATTACCTAAGAAATTGCAGATCCTCAACACACTGTATTGGCAACGTTGCAACATAAAGAAGGGGTCCTTTTTTCAACAATTTACTTAGCTTTGGGTTTCTTATAACAATATTATGGTCTTGTTTATTAGGAGTTAGTTTAAACATGATGATTGTCATCTATTCATGGAGTGAAACATGTATATGTGTTACAAAATCACACACATAAACATATACAGTACAAAATAAAAGAGGATGATCCCTGCACCAGTCTAAACATTTTTTTAAACAAGAAAATACCATCTGCCACTATTTAGACAAAGTAATGTTCTATATTCATCAAAGGATGGTGGTGCTTCCCAAAAGAGTAAATGTCTAAGTCAGTATACAAAAAAGAAAAATACTCTTATGTAAGGGGGCACTCTTTCAATTAAAAATTCTGATTTAAAACATACATTTTATTAATATCATACCATTTAAACAGATCTCAGTTAAAAAAAACATCTAGCTCAAAAACAGATCTAGTAGTCAAAGTGTGTTGGGACTCTAATTGAGATTAATATCAACAGACAAAGGTCTGAATCGATTAACTCAGAAGTGGTGAAATAATGTATTAGAAAAAATAGAATATCAAATATACATGTAAAAAGAGACATAAAAATGGCACAAGATTTAATAGATACTGTAGGTATAATTCCTTAACAAAGAACAAGGGTCATAGTAATAAATCAAAGCAGTTCTCTCCCATTAGTTAGTCATAGGGTAGTAATTTGAGATGTGCCATGAACCTCGTGTTTTGTTTCTAATTCATTGTCTGATTTTGGTATTGACAAAAGTGCTCTCATGTGTTTGTTTGTTTTTTAAATTTAAATTGATAAACACACCTAAAATAACATAACTTGGGCCTTTTTTTGCTCATACAGTAACAATAACTTCAAATACATTAATTTCCATTTTTCCTGTCAATTTTAAGTACCTCACAGCTCATAATATTTGGCCTAATTCAGACCTGGTCTCACGCATGCGGTTTTTTTGCACTGCTGCGACCAGGTAATCGCCGCCTACAAGGGGAGGGGGTAATCGCTGTGCAGGGGTGCGATCGGCTGTGCAATGAGCTGCACAAACATAAGTCTGTGCAGTCTCTGCACAGCTCAGGACTTACTCAGCCACTGCAATGATCCTGGACAGAGCTGATGTCAGGATCCCTCCCTGGAAACGGATGGGCACGCCTGTATTTTCCTGGACACTCCCTGAAAATGGTGAGTTAACACCCCCAGACGGCCTCTTCCTGTCAATCTTCTTGCGTTTGCTGCTGCGAACGCTTTCTTCATTCAACCCGTCGCTGCTAGGTGACGGTCATCGCCGACAGCTAATGCACCTGCGCATTGCGGACCATACACATGCGCTGTTCAGACCCGATTGCACGGCTGCGAAAAAAGGCAGCGTGCGATTGGGTCTGAATGACCCCCATTGTTTTCACCAATATTGGCCAAAGGCTGCAGCATGCTGGCTGATTACTAAGCAACAGAGCAGCAACACAAACACATGGCAATTTGTAGCACATCTATGAAACATTGCCACACAGCAGATTGAGAAAATAAAAGTGGTGCAAGATGGAATTGTCCTTGGGCCCATCCACCCACCCTTATGTTAGATATTAAAGAGGACATGCACAGTTTAACAAATCAATTATTACAGCTACAAGGACTGACAGTTTGGTGGCTGAAGTGCTTTGTCTATTTGGACCCCACAAAACAACCTACCAATGGACTTAAGGCAGCTAACAGTATTGTTGTTAATGATGGGTTTAAGGTAGCTAAGATAACCGTGCTGCCAATTTTCTTTCCAGTGGCAAGATGTCATCGTCATTATCATCTTTATCCTCATCAGTGTTTACATCATCTTCACAAAATATTGATTCATCGCTACTGAAATCCACCATTACAGATGTCTCTGTACTTTGATTTAATTGCCATGTTTCCTGTGGAATTTGTAGTTGAAGAACATCATCTTTTCCACATTTTTAGGAAGTATCCTCCTATGCCATTCGCTGACAAGATTCCTGGCTATGCTAGCAGTAGATCTATGCCCAATATCTGTCACCAGCTATAATTCTGCTGCTCATCCCCACATTTGCAGAGGGAGCAGAACTGGTGGAAGTAAGCTTCTCTACTAGTACAGTATCAGAAAGGTCAGGCTCATACATAGTACTCGTGGACACAAACTCTCCTCAGAGATTGGTGACATTTCTGAAAACACAATACAGTATAGGAAAAGTTTGGTGCTTCAAAACAGAGTGCAGCTAAGACCTTTATTGCCCACCTGTAGAGCAAGAAAAAATAGAATTTAAAAAGAGTATAAGGTCTAGCACGAACTCTTATTGTGGTAAGAGTGAAGATCAAATACAGAAAGTTCTCACGTCTCCTAACACAATAGGTGAAGATCTTCAGCGTAGAGATTATACAGTTCCAAAGTAGCCAAACAATTCTTTCAAGTTTCACAACTGTGAATCTCTGTTCCCTCCACCTCTCATTTATAGATGGTGTCTCAGATATGAAAAAGAGGAACAGGAGGGATCCAATAGTGTAATATTGTATAGTAAGAGTGGGAGGAAACACAAATGTAGCAGCATACCTTAGGAAAAGGTGTATATTTCACACCAAATCTCATTTGTGGTCATGTTTCTGTCTTCCAGGATGATAGAAGGATATCTTCAAAGTGAACTATATGCAAATATCGAAGTAGCCCAACAATTTCTTACATTTCAAACTGTAGTTTTCTCCTCCCTCTATCCGACTCTCATACAGGACTTATATTTCATATATGAAAAAAAGGGGAACGGGGAGGGGTCCAAATAGTGTAATACAGTTTTATTTAAGCAAAAGATAAAACACAACAATCTGGCAGCGTACCTCAGACAGCAGTGTATATTACACACCAAATCTCATTTGTGGTATATAGGTTTATCTGGTACCTTCTGGGAACAGGAATCCACCATCAGAGTCCAAGGCTGGGTAGTTTGTCAGGTAAGTGTTCCTCACTAATGCATTTCGGGTCCTTGGAGCCTTTATCAAGGTATCTTGAAACCTTAACCATAATCTAGTCCTGAGGCTGCTCCTCCATTCCCCTGCAGCCTCATGCCTTGAACATCTCTGCTTTGCATACATACTGCCATCAGGCTACCTCCCGCTTGCTTGCACCTCATGTCATCTGTCTGTTGCCCCTTTCCACTAGATTGTTAGCTCTTTAGAATAGGGCCCTCTTTCCTCTTGTTGTCTAAGCCCTCTTCTCGACACATTTCACTTGCAGCTTTCTCCTACTCAACAACCATCTTTACCTGATTTTTCTCCTGTTGGTAAAGGCTCATCTCTATCTATGGTCGCCAGCCCCAAGTAATACGATGATTACTCCCTGGCTACTTACATCTTAGCTGTATTATGTTTTGAGAATTGTGGTGCTCTTTGTTACCTGTACTCTAGTTTTGTTATTTATTTACTGTAATGCTAAGTTTTGTCTCCCTGTACTGTCCTTTGTACGGCACTGCAAAACACTTGTGGCGCCTTATAAATAAAATGTAATAATCATAATACCTGGTTGCTGCTTCTGCTTTTCCATCAACTGATCTTGATCCATATCAACTCACAATTATTATTATTATTATTATTATTATTATTATTATTATTATTATTATTAACAAGGTGGCCAGCTTAGCACTGAACATGCACAAGTTTTTAAAAAAAAGAAAACACTTTTTCTGTTTATTAACAAATGACAAGTTCACACTTCTACTCTCACAGCACTTAAATAATTTTTTCCCCTCAAAATTCTACACACAATACCCCATAATGACAATGTGAATAAAGAGTTTTTGAGATTTTTGCAATTTTATTAAAAATAAAAAACTAAGAAATCACATGTAATTATTCACATCCTTTGCTCATTACTTTGTTGATGCACCTTTGGCAGCAATTATAACCCCAAGTATTTTTGAATATGATGCCACAAGCTTGGCACACCTATCTTTGGGCAGTTTCGCCCATTCCTCTTTGCAACACCTCTCAAGCTCCATCAGGTTGCATGGGAAGTGTCGGCGTACAGCCATTTTCAGATCTCTCCAGAGATGTCTAATCGGATTCAAGTCTGGGCTCTGGCTGGGCCACTCAAGGACATTCACAGAGTTGTCCTGAAGCCACTGCTTTAATATCTTTGCTGTTTGCTTAGGGTCGTTGTCCTTCTGAAAGATGAACTGTCGCCCCAGTCGGAGGTCAAGAGCGGTCTGGAGCAGGTTTTCATCCAGGATGTCTCTGTACATTACAGCATTCTTCTTTCCCTCTACCCTGACTAGACTCCTAGTTCCTTCTGCTGAAAAACATCCCGCTACCACCATGCTTCACTGTAGGGATAGAATTGGACTGGTGATGAGCGGTGCCTGGTTTCCTCCAAACATGACGCCTGACATTCTCTCCAAAGAGTTCAATCTGTGTTTCATCAGACCAGAGAATCTTGTTTCTCATGGTCTGAGAGTCCTTCAGGTGCATTTTGGCAAACTGCAGGCAGGCTGCCATGTTCTTTATACTAAGGAGTGGCTTCCATCTGGTCACTCTACCATAGACACCTGATTGGTGGATTGCTGCAGAGATGGTTGTACTTCTGTAAGGTTCTCCTCTCTCCACAGAGGAATGTGTAAATGTCGGTTTACATACAGGACTAAAAGCAACACTTTAAAAAGACATTTAATACACTTTAAATGGAGCCGCTGCGGCCGCTGTACTCAATCCTTAGCCTACGTACTTTTTACACCATTAGCGTACAGATCCCCGTACCGTGTATGTACTTTGCGTACAAACGCCGTGCTGGATGTACAAAGTACACTCAGTGCGTACACACCCAAAGATACTCCGTGAGCCCTTAGCAGCTACACATGTGACTGTAATACACTTATAACCTTAGCAGGGAAAGGAGACACAACACCAGATTGTATTTAAAATGCCGGGTTCCGACACACCAACATATAATTGCTGAAAGGGGGTTACAATAACAATACAATACAATACAATACAATAGAATAATGGCTACAGTCAATGGTACATACGTTTTAGTTTCACCTGCGCTTCCAGGCCCGGTCCTCAGTCATCAGGGTAGATGACCTTCAGAGTCTGTCTATGACCGGGCATGCAGCTGGCCTTTTATACAATAGTCCAAAACCTAACACAATGGATACTGTAATCTCTTTGTCCATTGGACACAGGGATGGTCATTTACAGTACAGGAGAGGTCATAGGTCGGTTTGAATAGGTGGGCGATGTCTGTTCCAGGTGCACTTGCAGATGTTCTCCTCTGGGTTCCCGCCGCATACCAAATGTACATTAAATACAGTTAATATTTATATTCTGCTCTTGCACATAACTATTCGCTGGTACGTGCGATCTTCTGCAAACCAACACCAGAATATTGCCCTTAATATACCCTACAGCTGGATACCACACACTACCTTATAACCTAGTTCTGTCCCCTCCTATCCTGTAAAGGTGAATCCCTTTGTTCTGATACCATTTAAACTATTGTAACTTGCTGGTGTGGTGCAGGGAGACTATGTGTACATTGTGCACTATTTGGATTAAATATGTAATGTGTTTTTATGGCTTTTCCATGCGATCACAAACTCTACCGTAATTACCCATACCATGCGCTAATATGCAGGACCTCGGGAGCAACCATGCGCAAATTGCGAATATGTGCACACACGGCAGAACAAGTACACTCCATGTAGTTTGCACGTGATGTGTATACTGCAATATTTTTGACTTCGACAGTCCACCCTTTGGCAGTCACCAATAACTGCCACTAACTAATCAATAAACAGAAAAATATCTATACAATACATATACAGAAGCTTGGATGATCGGGGGAGAGTTGTAGGTGGGAACAGTATGACCTAGTGGGATAGTGAAAAGCATGTATGTATGAATCAATGTCTGAGGGGCATGTATCATCATGCCGTATATGTTTTAAATAAGCTTCGAGGTATTGCGAAGTATACATTAAATCCTTCTCATCCAGTATTAAGGGTCTGTAAATGGGCCAACAAACACTACCGAGCTCTTTTCGGCTTCTTGTTCCAACAAATGGGGTGCACATTTAGTTGATGATACATGGAGGGGGAACATATGTGAGTTCTAGTATATGTGGATATCACCTGTCGACTATGTGTTCCATTAACTGGGGGTTGCAGAGATGAAGATAAGACACATATATAAAAATACATTCACAAACATTTTGGGTAGGGCTGACGTCTTTTCCGGTTGGATGTATCTTGGCAGAGGGGGAGACAAAGAAAAATGGGTGAAACAGGCCATGAAATTCATTTGCAATCCTTATCATAATGTTGTCTCTATGGATGGATCATAAATTAAATCTGCTGCTGTAACAGCGCCCTCGCTCCTTAGACTCAAATTTGTGCCGTGCTTGCGCCGCATTAGAATTTGAACACATCTAAATATCAAACCAATAATTATGATGACTCCCAGGATACAAAGGAGAAACTTCCCCACACTCATAATGACATTTTGAGCCCACTCTCCTAAACCTGAGAACCATTTGCATGGGTTCAACCATGAGACCCAGGCGGTCAGTTCATTACCCACAGTCACGAAGGTGAGGTTGTGCTTCCTCCTGAACTCCCACTTCAACTGCAAGATCTCATCCATCTTCTGATCGATGATCTCCGTGGGGTCGTCAGTGCTGTTCGTAATATACATACAGCACTCCACCTGTCACGGCTGTAACATAATTAAGGACCATCCTGTGCTGGATCAGTTCCTTCTTGTAGGCTTGCAACTCCCTTCCCGTATACCTGAAGGTGTCATCATACATCTCAGTGATATTATCTATCAAGTTCGCTAGCGCTTGGATATACCTATAATTTATAGTTCCTCTGGCAGTACGGGTGATGTCTAATGCGAGAAGGATCTGAATCCTGGTGGAATCGTGAATTAAATCAGAGGCCGCATGCTCTACCCTATCTATGAGGTGTCTCTTGATGATGTGTTCATAGTGAGTATGAGTATAAGTAGCCTGAGCACTGCAGTGAACGTCTTTCATTTTATTGTGGGTTACGATCATGACCTCCGGTAGTACTCTCCCAATATAACACAATCCCTCGGAGCTCGGGGCAAGCCACTTGTACGCTTTCCTCCCACATATGTAATAGGCATCATCTGGGAGAACATAGGGGACAAAATGTAACATCACCATATTGCAAACTTTCCAAGTAAAGAAACCAATCCCTAGTTCTCCCATTTGCTCAGTACAAGTATCGGGCTGGATGATATGGGCACAATACCCTGACAGTACTTTTCCAACCCACATGGTCTTGCTTCCACGTGTATACCTATACCGAAAATACCTCCCACTGTTGGCTATTTGGCGTACAAGTTCAGAGTCTATGGGTTACATTATCAGCTCTGTGTGAAAAAGTCATTGTCTGGTTATTCCACGTCACTTCCCAATATCCTGGTTTTTGGCTATTGGAAATATTAAAACACAATAAGGACCTGTCTACATGATATTGGTGGAGCTTCAAACTAGGGAGCCTAGAGATATTGAATTTCTTGTCCACCGGTCTCCCACCCCATAATTAGAGTACCTCATCTATTGCTAAAGGGTATGGTACTAATCCTGACTTACTCTGACATTGAGGTACCTGTGAGCACACCCAGCATTCTGCCTGGTTTAAGACCTTACCCACTAGTGAGTGGTAATCACTCAACGGATGGCGGTCCATGTCGATATTAAGGTTGGACTGACATCTCTGGATGCACCAATCCTCGACTATATTCTCACAATTCCTACAAATACAATATTCATCAGACAATAATCCTTTACAGTGCCTCCGAGCTCCATGACTACCAGAGCGCTTACTGATACCAGCCTTTACTCGAGTGATGTGCTGCTCCTGAGATCCTACAAATTCGTACTTGCCATCAGAACCCATCCTAGATCCCTGCTCGACCTCTCTGGGACCCTCACCAAAACAAATTGTCCTGATAAGAATCAGAATTGCTAGCAGAACCTGAAACGCAGTCTCTTGTGATAGATCCATTTCGTTAGGGGAAAGAAGGAAAATAAGGAGAAGAAAAAGAAAGGAAAATGCAGGGGGGGTGAAAAAAGAAAATGGTGCGACAACCGTCCTAGATCTTGTTGCTCTCCATGCTCTGGTGCCTTTCAACAGTCTTGCCTCTCAACTTTCCCGGAACAAACACTCTAGTGATACGAGGTTCTCTTCACCTTGCTCTTTGTCACGAGTCCTCTCCGGGTCAGCGACCTTTTTGCAGTTGGACGAGTGGACCCAAGTCTCTCTTTCGGCGACCTTTAGTGCTGACGTGCTGGTTAACAAGACTTGGTATGGTCCTTCCCACCTGTCTATAAGGCAACCTGAGCGTAAGAAATTTCGAATCATCACATAATCCCCAGGCTCAATGTCATGACAATTACTGTTCAGGAATCACCAGCTTTAGATTTCTTTGTTGATTTCTCAGCTGCTGGCTCATCCCAACCAAATATTTTACAGTTACTTCATTATTGCATTTCAAATCATCCTGGGGGTCTATCATTACATGAGGTTGTCTACCAAAAATAATTTCAAAGGGTGATAAGTTAAGTGGAGACCTGGGAGTGGTTATGATGCTGTACAACACTAGTGGTAAAGCTTCTGGCCACAACAATCCAGTTTCAGCCATCACTTTGCTCAGCTTGTTCTTAATAGTGCTGTTCACTCTCTCTACCTTTGCACTCGCCTGTGGCCGGTACGGAGTATGCAGCTTGCTATTAATTCCCATCAGTTTGCACATGACCTGAAAGACTTTACCTGTAAAATGGGTACCCCTATCACTTTCAATCATTCTAGGGATACCATATCTACACACAAATTCCTGCACAATTTTCTTTGCAGTGAACGTAGCAGTATTTGTGGCAGCAGGGAACGCTTCTACCCAGTTGGAAAATACATCAATACAAGCACATATTTCAAATTCCTACAGGGTGGTAACTGTATGAAATCGATTTGTATTACCTTAAAAGGTCCGTCTGTCGTAGGGACATGGGATGGCTCTGTTGGTATTGTCTTACCAATATTCTTCCTCAAGCAAGTAAAACATGTCATTGCTCTCTTACCTGCATGAGAAGAGAATCCTGGCGCACACCAGTAGGCTCTTACCAGCTTGTACATACCCTCTTTGCCCAGATAAGTCAGACCGTGTGCTGCCTCAGCTAGACTTGGAAGATATGCTCTGGGGGCACCTGTCCAAAGTCCTGATGAATCCTGGCCATAACCCTTCAACTTCCAGACTGCCTTTTCCTGTAGGGAACACAAATTTTGCATTTCAATTAATTGTTGTGTGTTGACCGTGTTAAATGTCATCAGTGATGTGATGTTCATCTGTATGGGGATGCTTGCTGCTGATTTAGCAGCTTTATCTGCTCGGCTGTTACCAAGTGAAATTGGGTCTTGGTTGTAAGTGTGCTTTGCACTTGATAACAGCCACTCTGTCTGGTTCCTGTATTGCTGTCAAAAGTCTTTTGATGTGGGACGCATGCGCTACAGGTGTGCCAGCTGCCGTCATGAAATTTCTGAGGCGCCATAGGGCCCCAAAATCATGCACCACTCCAAAGGCGTACCTAGAATCTGTGTATATATTAGCTGACTTACCCTTGGCCAATTCACACGCTCTGGTTAGGGTGACCAACTCAGCAACTTGAGCTGAGTGTGGTGGGCCAAGGGGTTCTGCTTCTATGATACCTTCATCATCTACAACTGCCTATCCAGTGCACAAGTCTCCCGATTCGGTCTGTCTGTGGCAACTACCGTTAGTGTAGAAGGTAAAGTCTACTCCTTCCAGTGGGTTGTCACTGATGTCAGGTCTCGCTGTAAAAGTTTGATTCAACTATTCCATACAATCATGCGTATCAGTATCTGCACTAAATCCTCCTTCACCATTATTCTCATCCTCCACCCTTTGTGCCTGTCCAGGCACACTTGGCAAGTAGGTTGCAGGATTTAGTGAGCTGCATCTCTTAATGGTGATGTTTACCGGGGCCATCAGTGATAATTCCCACTTTGTAAACCGAGCAGATGAGACATGTCTGGTTTGTGCGGAGTTCAGTAAGGCTGATACTGCATGAGGTGTATGGATGGTCAGGTCAGGTCATGTCCTAACACTATGTCCTTGCTTTTACTTATCAGCAAAGCTATCGCTGCAACACTTCGCAAGCAAATGGGGAGAGACCGCACTACAGTGTCCAACTGTGCACTGTAGTAAGCTACCGGTCTGCTGGCATCACCATGTCTCTGTGTTAAGACACCTGCCGCGCACCCAGCACTTTCAGTACCATACAATTCAAAGGGCTTCTTATAATCTGGCATACCTAATGCAGGGCACCTGTGATAGACACTGTTTGAGTCTCTCAAATGTCAGTTCGGACTCATCTGTGTGAGAGATCCGTTCCGGTTTGTTCGAAAAGACCATTTCTTGCAAAGGTAAAGCCAGTATAGAGAACCCTGGAATCCAGTTTTGACAGTACCCACACATTCCAAGGAAAGTGCGGATCTGTTGCTGGGTTTGTGGCAGAGTCATGTCGCGAATCGCCTGTATTCTATCAGCAGTGAGATGTCTTAGTCCTTGAGTTAAGCAATGTCCCAAATATTTGACCCTGGTCCAGCACAACTGTAACTTATCCTTTGAAACCTTGTGTCCTTTATGGGAAAGATGAAACAGAAGCTGTTTCGTGTCTTTCAAGGACGATTCGAGTGAGTCAGAACACAACAATAAGTCATCAACATACTGTATTAGTGAGATCCACTCTCAGGTTGAAAGGATTGTAAACAGTCATGCAAGGCCTGGGAGAAAATACTCGGACTGTCAATGAAACCTTGGGGAAGATGAGTCCAGGTGTACTGTACTCCCCTGTATGTAGAGGCAAAAAGGTACTGGCTGTCAGGGTGAAGAGGGACAGAAAAGAAAGCAGAACAGAGGTCAATGACAGTGAAGAATTTTGCAGTAGAGGGAATTTGCATGAGGATGACAGCTGAATTGGGCACTACGGGGAATTGGCTCTCAACTATCTTGTTTATCGCCCTTAGATCCTGCACTAGCCTGTAACCCCTCCCCCCACTCTTTTTCACAAGGAAGATGGGACTATTGGTGGTGCTGGACGTCCTGACTAGGATGCCCTGCTGTAGCAGCCGTTCTATGACAGGGTACACTCCTAACTCTACCTCTGGCTTCAGGGGATACTGAGGGATTTTTGGAGCTATCCTACCATCTTTTACTTGCACTGCTACTGGAGCTACATTCGCCATCAATCCAGTGTCCTGTCCATCTTTGGTCCAAAGGGAACCCGGTATTTGCGAGATAATTTCCTCTACCTTTGATGGACACTTGTCTATAACAGTAGAATGCACTATTAGCCTTTGAGGGGTGTCTAGTATATCTTGTACTTCTTGAGCATGGTTCTCAGGTATATCTAAAAAGACACCCTCAGGAGTACAGTAAATGACACACCGCATTTTACACAATAGATCTCTGCCGAGTAGATTAGTCGGTGCCGATGCAGCCAGCAGAAAAGAATGTTTGGTTTTGCCAGGGTCCTATCGTAATCTCTGCAGGTCTACTCAAAGAGTATTGCTACACCGTTCCTGTTACTCCTATTGCCGAAATCATTTTTCCCGTGGTCTTTACACCTGATGTGGAATTCAACACTGACCTGGCCGCCCCTGTATCTACAAGAAAAGGTAATGGTACACCAGTTACATCAACCGTGACCTCAGGTTCACTGCCAAGGCTAGCAATCAACTTCACTGGCTGCAGACTACAGGTGTGGCCCAACCCCTATTGTGTAGTGGGACTATCCCACAGCGCATTGGCAGCTACGATATGTGAGGGGGATAACTGAGAGTTTTCGGAGGTCTGCCAGTCCCTCCTAGGTGGATACCTCTGTGTTTCCCCTCTGTGTGGTCCCTGTTCCCAATTATGTGTGTTATAGCGTGGTTCATATCATGGTCTAGGGGGTCGGTATACATTATGTGTACCTTTATTCATACATTCCCTTGCGTAATGTCCTTCCTTTCGACAATTATAGCATATTACTACACGTGACTTACCATCAGTTGTCTGGGGTCATGGCTGATGTGATTTTGTTGTAAGAGCCTGTATACTTACTGTCATCAGCTTATCCCCTTGTGACTCCCTGTGCTTACTGATGTTCCTATCAAGCTCGATAGCGGACTCTCTCAATGCAGCCACCGAGATACCTCTCCAGTTAGGTAGAGAGGTCTGTACTCTTGTTCTCAGTGCCTCCTTTAACCCGTCCATTAATACTGAAACAGCTACCTCTCTATGGTATGCATTATCTTTAATGTCCTCGATCCCAGTGTATCTAGCTATTTCCTGCAGTGCCCGATGGAAATATTTGGATGCCATTTCACTTTCCTTTTGTCTTATGGAGAAGATTTTATTCCATTTGACAATAGTAGGGAAATATACTCCTAATTGCAGATTGATTTGCCATACATTCTCCTGATTGTATTCATCAGTGAGAGGTACCTCTGCATCTAATTTACAATCTGTTATGAATTTTGTGGTGTCAATATTTGAGGGTAAACACAACCGTAGCACTGTTCGCCAATCTTTATTTGTGGGCTCATGTGTGTTACCTAACTCTTTAACAAACTTCTGGCATCTGACTAGATCTTTTCTGGGATCGGGAAATTCTGACATAATTGACCTTAACTCTGCTCGGGACCAAGGACAATGCATGGCAATGTTCCTGATGGGAGTTACTCCCTGAGCGTCAGTCTTCCCATTGGGGACTGCAATCACCCTGACAGGATTTAATTCAATTACATCATTCTGGTTTGACTCTATAATGTGAGAAGCTATTGTTTCTGCATAGTGTATGGTACCATATTTACCTGTGGACATGACCTCACTTATCCCTCCGCTATGGGGCCTTGCTACAACCCTTGGTGGTTGGGCCGTGCCCACCTGAGTATCCTGTATGGTGGCTGCTAGAGAGAGTGCCGATATTGTGCTGGGTTCATCTTCCTGCTCACAGTCCTGGGGAAAATTTAAAATGGGATACAGCTGGCAAGGGTTAGCGTTAGTACATTTATCAATCACTTTCCTATCCTTTACCAATGCACCATTGCTTGTAGCCACTTTCTCCCCATCAATATATGGTGGTGGTGGTGCGGTCGCCATTGTTTTCCCGCTAGGTTTGGAACATGCTGTGCGAGCTAATTCCCTTTGCACATCCCCCTCTTGCTGCCATAGATTTAAGCAATCTGTATGTCTGATCCTTTGTTTTCTGGATTTTATCAGACATATCCTTATCCTTAAGTTCTGTTATACCTCTGGCTCAAAGCTGCCCACCCTAGGGAATGATACCCTATCTTTGTCAGTCATACATACCCATTCAGACAAAAAGTCTTCAGCGTGTGGACCATATTTTCCACACATAATAAACCTTGCTGACCCCTTGGGCCGCGGCTCTTCAACCTGAACCCTGGCTACCATACGTCCACCGCTTGTGCAATTGGATCCCATCGTGGACTTTTTCCTTTTACGCAATCTCCAATGCACGACACAAATAGATGTTAAAGTTCTTAGAGCGCTTTCACACACTCATTCTCCGCTGAGTACCACGACTCACTCCAATAGTGACCACCGCGTACCCAGTGAGGTCCCTAATTGGTTTCTATTTACTGGAAGTGTTAGGAGTGACTTACCTTTTCCAGCAAATATCCACCGCTGGAGATTTTTCTGAGAGAGACCAGCAAAAACTCCCTATGCACTTATACACAAATCACGCTTGCGTATGCTCTACACGGCGCTAATGATACCGTGATTTTACGCAAAAGCTCGTAAAAGGGGTATCAAGTTGCACTACTTATCACACCCACAAACATGCGGTCCAATCGCACAGCATATAGGTACTTGTTACCTAGCTGCCATACGACCACGAGTCGATGTACAAACTGCGACCCTCAGCCGGAGCGTAACAAAAAAACTTTTTACTTCAATACTACACAATGCACAATTCCCTATTACGCTCCTCTGCAAATCTCCTCATGATTTGCGTATTTCAATCTATACTAATGTGAGTCAGTTGCCTCATGCCGCCAAGCCTCCACTTACTTGGTGTACCAAACGACGGGATCCCGAATTCCATGGGGTTCAACCCACTCACTCCTGCTTTCACTCACTCAAATATGCTTTGTTTTTCTGTACAGAAAATTTCCACTCGTTCTGATTGGCAGCTTTTCCCCCAGAGGCAATACAGTTCAAACAAAGTCATATACTAATCTGCTTTTGAAACCGGATAGTTATGTGCTATTGTAGCATGGCTACTCTCCCACCTTTTAATTGAATGAAACTATTGTGTAATTTGTACTTAGCGTCCGCGCTCTTACGCACTTTGCGTAAACACGCGACTGTGCGTGTCTTTTACGCTGCGTGCGCAGTCCTGTACTTTGTCCGAGCCACGTGTACAAAACCGTACGTCCACAATAAAACAAATCCCACAACCTCTATAAATGTGAGCAATGCTAACTATAATCACTCACAAGAACAATATACACTTGTTCTGTGTAACCCTTTACGACTGGGCCAGACCTGCGTGTTGTGCTTTATATTTACTTCCATAAATACTTTTATTTCAAATTTAACTATATAGCAACAAATGTATCCAATTTCACACAGATATAAACAAATCTAGCATTCTAAATCTTGCGGCAACAATGTGAGAGGGTATGCAAGGTATCGGTGCCTTTTGTGTACGCTTTTGGCGCCAAAAAAAATTCACAGATTTAAATAGCTTTTTTCCCCCTATTTACGGGATCTATCAGCACCTCTGCAGACCAGACAGAGCAGACGCAATATAACAGCAGACAAATAGGGTTTTTAGAACATCCGCTAACCTGGAAAAGGTCACATAAGATAACTTCCACCCTTTGCTGATAGATTAAGTCTGCTATGACCTGTTAGGCTGTGAGCATGTGAAAACTGGATCGAGCCCCCAATTGTAAACATCGGTTTACATACAGGACTAAAAGCAACACTTTAAAAAGACATTTAATACACTTTAAATGGAGCCGCTGCGGCCGCTGTACTCAATCCTTAGCCTACGTACTTTTTACACCATTAGCGTACAGAGCCCCGTACCGTGTACGTACTTTGCATACAAATGCCGCGCTGGCGTACAAAGTACACTCAGTGCGTACACACCCAAATATACTCCGTGAGCCCTTAGCAGCTACATATGTGACTGTAATACACTTATAACCTTAGCAGGGAAAGGAGACACAACACTAGATTGTATTTAAAATGCCGGGTTCCGACACACCAACATATAATTGCTGAAAGGGGGTTACAATAACAATACAATAGAATAATGGCTACAGTCAATGGTATATACATTTTAGTTTCGCCTGCGCTTCCCGGCATGGTCCTTAGTCATCAGGGTAGATGACCTTCAGAGTCTGTCTATGACCGGGCATGCAGCTGGCCTTTTATACAATAGTCCAAAACCTAACACAATGGATACTGTAATCTCTTTGTCCATTGGACACAGGGATGGTCATTTACAGTACAGGAGAGGTCATAGGTCAGTTTGAATAGGTGGGCGATGTCTGTTCCAGGTGCACTTGCAGATGTTCTTCTCTGGGTTCCCACCACATACCAAATGTACAGTAAATACAGTTAATATTTATATTCTGCTCCTGCACATAACTATTCGCAGAAACGTGCAATCTTCTGCAAACCAACACCAGAATATTGCCCTTAATATACCCTACAGCTGGATACCAAACACCACCTTATAACCTAGTTCTGTCCCCTCCTTTCCTGTAAAGGTGAATCCCTTTGTTCTGATACCATTTAAACTATTGTAACTTGCTGGTGTGGTGCAGGGACACTATGTGTCCATTGTGCACTATGTGGATTAAATATGTAATGTGTTTTTATGACTTTTCCATGCGATCACAAACTCTACCGTAATTACTAGAGATGAGCGGGTTCGGTTTCTTTGAATCCGAACCCGCACGAACTTCACTTTTTTTTCCACGGGTCCGAGCGACTCGGATCTTCCCGCCTTGCTCGGTTAACCCGAGCGCGCCCGAACGTCATCATGACGCTGTCGGATTCTCGCGAGGCTCGGATTCTATCGCGAGACTCGGATTCTATATAAGGAGCCGCGCGTCGCCGCCATTTTCACTCGTGCATTGAGATTGATAGGGAGAGGACGTGTCTGGCGTCCTCTCCATTAGAATAGAGATAGATAGATTAGATAGAGAGAGATTGTGCAGAGTCGCAGACAGAGTTAGTTTACCACAGTCAGTGACCAGTGCAGTTGCTAGTTAACTTTTATTTAATATAATATATCCGTTCACTTCTCTCTGCTATATCCGTTCTCTGCCTGAAAAAAAAAACGATACACAGCACAGTCAGTCACACAGTGTGACTCAGTCTGTGTGCACTCAGCTCAGCCCAGTGTGCTGCACAGTCATCAATGTATAAATTAAAAGCTTATAATTAATTGTGGGGGAGACTGGGGAGCACTGCAGGTTGTTAGCAGGAGCCAGGAGTACAATTATATTAATTAACAGTGCACACTTTTGCTGCAGGAGTGGTGACCAGTGCCTGACCACCAGTATAGTATTGTTGTATACTACTAATATCTCTTTAAATATCAACCAGTCTATATTAGCAGCAGACACAGTACAGTGCGGTAGTTCACGGCTGTGGCTACCTCTGTGTCGGCACACGGCAGGCAGTCCGTCCGACCAGAATTGTATTATTTATTATTATATACCTACCACCTAACCGTGGTTTTTTTTTCATTCTTTATACCGTCATAGTGTCATCCTAATTGTTACGAGTATACTACTATCTCTTTATCAACCAGTGTACAGTGCGGTAGTTCACGGCTGTGGCTACCTCTGTGTCGGCACACGGCAGGCAGTCCGTCCGACCAGAATTGTATTATTTATTATTATATACCTACCACCTAACCGTGGTTTTTTTTTCATTCTTTATACCGTCATAGTGTCATCCTAATTGTTACGAGTATACTACTATCTCTTTATCAACCAGTGTACAGTGCGGTAGTTCACGGCTGTGGCTACCTCTGTGTCGGCACACGGCAGGCAGTCCGTCCGACCAGAATTGTATTATTTATTATTATATACCTACCACCTAACCGTGGTTTTTTTTTCATTCTTTATACCGTCATAGTGTCATCCTAATTGTTACGAGTATACTACTATCTCTTTATCAACCAGTGTACAGTGCGGTAGTTCACGGCTGTGGCTACCTCTGTGTCGGCACACGGCAGGCAGTCCGTCCGACCAGAATTGTATTATTTATTATTATATACCTACCACCTAACCGTGGTTTTTTTTTCATTCTTTATACCGTCATAGTGTCATCCTAATTGTTACGAGTATACTACTATCTCTTTATCAACCAGTGTACAGTGCGGTAGTTCACGGCTGTGGCTACCTCTGTGTCGGCAGTCGGCAGGCAGTCCGTCCATCCATAATTGTATTATTATTATAATATATACCACCTAACCGTGGTTTTTTTTTCATTCTTTATACCGTCGTCATAGTGTCATACTAGTTGTTACGAGTATACTACTATCTCTTTATCAACCAGTGTACAGTGCGGTAGTTCACGGCTGTGGCTACCTCTGTGTCGGCAGTCGGCAGGCAGTCCGTCCATCCATAATTGTATTATTATTATAATATATACCACCTAACTGTGGTTTTTTTTGCATTCTTTATACCGTCGTCATAGTGTCATACTAGTTGTTACGAGTATACTACTATCTCTTTATCAACCAGTGTACAGTGCGGTAGTTCACGGCTGTGGCTACCTCTGTGTCGGCAGTCGGCAGGCAGTCCGTCCATCCATAATTGTATTATTATTATAATATATACCACCTAACCGTGGTTTTTTTTTCATTCTTTATACCGTCGTCATAGTGTCATACTAGTTGTTACGAGTATACTACTATCTCTTTATCAACCAGTGTACAGTGCGGTAGTTCACGGCTGTGGCTACCTCTGTGTCGGCAGTCGGCAGGCAGTCCGTCCATCCATAATTGTATTATTATTATTATAATATATACCACCTAACCGTGGTTTTTTTTTCATTCTTTATACCGTCGTCATAGTGTCATACTAGTTGTTACGAGTATACTACTATCTCTTTATCAACCAGTGTACAGTGCGGTAGTTCACGGCTGTGGCTACCTCTGTGTCGGCAGTCGGCAGGCAGTCCGTCCATCCATAATTGTATTATTATTATAATATATACCACCTAACCGTGGTTTTTTTTTCATTCTTTATACCGTCGTCATAGTGTCATACTAGTTGTTACGAGTATACTACTATCTCTTTATCAACCAGTGTACAGTGCGGTAGTTCACGGCTGTGGCTACCTCTGTGTCGGCAGTCGGCAGGCAGTCCGTCCATCCATAATTGTATTATTATTATAATATATACCACCTAACCGTGGTTTTTTTTTCATTCTTTATACCGTCGTCATAGTGTCATACTAGTTGTTACGAGTATACTACTATCTCTTTATCAACCAGTGTACAGTGCGGTAGTTCACGGCTGTGGCTACCTCTGTGTCGGCAGTCGGCAGGCAGTCCGTCCATCCATAATTGTATTATTATTATAATATATACCACCTAACCGTGGTTTTTTTATACCACCTAACCGTGGCAGTCCGTCCATAATTGTATACTAGTATCCAATCCATCCATCTCCATTGTTTACCTGAGGTGCCTTTTAGTTCTGCCTATAAAATATGGAGAACAAAAAAGTTGAGGTTCCAAAATTAGGGAAAGATCAAGATCCACTTCCACCTCGTGCTGAAGCTGCTGCCACTAGTCATGGCCGAGACGATGAAATGCCAGCAACGTCGTCTGCCAAGGCCGATGCCCAATGTCATAGTACAGAGCATGTCAAATCCAAAACACCAAATATCAGAAAAAAAAGGACTCCAAAACCTAAAATAAAATTGTCGGAGGAGAAGCGTAAACTTGCCAATATGCCATTTACCACACGGAGTGGCAAGGAACGGCTGAGGCCCTGGCCTATGTTCATGGCTAGTGGTTCAGCTTCACATGAGGATGGAAGCACTCAGCCTCTCGCTAGAAAACTGAAAAGACTCAAGCTGGCAAAAGCACCGCAAAGAACTGTACGTTCTTTGAAATCCCAAATCCACAAGGAGAGTCCAATTGTGTCGTTTGCGATGCCTGACCTTCCCAACACTGGACGTGAAGAGCATGCACCTTCCACTATTTGCATGCCCCCTGCAAGTGCTGGAAGGAGCACCCGCAGTCCAGTTCCTGATAGTCAGATTGAAGATGTCAGTGTTGAAGTACACCAGGATGAGGAGGATATGGGTGTTGCTGGCGCTGGGGAGGAAATTGACCAGGAGGATTCTGATGGTGAGGTGGTTTGTTTAAGTCAGGCACCCGGGGAGACACCTGTTGTCCGTGGGAGGAATATGGCCGTTGACATGCCAGGTGAAAATACCAAAAAAATCAGCTCTTCGGTGTGGAGGTATTTCACCAGAAATGCGGACAACAGGTGTCAAGCCGTGTGTTCCCTTTGTCAAGCTGTAATAAGTAGGGGTAAGGACGTTAACCACCTCGGAACATCCTCCCTTATACGTCACCTGCAGCGCATTCATAATAAGTCAGTGACAAGTTCAAAAACTTTGGGTGACAGCGGAAGCAGTCCACTGACCAGTAAATCCCTTCCTCTTGTAACCAAGCTCACGCAAACCACCCCACCAACTCCCTCAGTGTCAATTTCCTCCTTCCCCAGGAATGCCAATAGTCCTGCAGGCCATGTCACTGGCAAGTCTGACGAGTCCTCTCCTGCCTGGGATTCCTCCGATGCATCCTTGCGTGTAACGCCTACTGCTGCTGGCGCTGCTGTTGTTGCCGCTGGGAGTCGATGGTCATCCCAGAGGGGAAGTCGTAAGCCCACTTGTACTACTTCCAGTAAGCAATTGACTGTTCAACAGTCCTTTGCGAGGAAGATGAAATATCACAGCAGTCATCCTACTGCAAAGCGGATAACTGAGTCCTTGACAACTATGTTGGTGTTAGACGTGCGTCCGGTATCCGCCGTTAGTTCACAGGGAACTAGACAATTTATTGAGGCAGTGTGCCCCCGTTACCAAATACCATCTAGGTTCCACTTCTCTAGGCAGGCGATACCGAGAATGTACACGGACGTCAGAAAAAGACTCACCAGTCTCCTAAAAAATGCAGTTGTACCCAATGTCCACTTAACCACGGACATGTGGACAAGTGGAGCAGGGCAGGGTCAGGACTATATGACTGTGACAGCCCACTGGGTAGATGTATGGACTCCCGCCGCAAGAACAGCAGCGGCGGCACCAGTAGCAGCATCTCGCAAACGCCAACTCTTTCCTAGGCAGGCTACGCTTTGTATCACCGCTTTCCAGAATACGCACACAGCTGAAAACCTCTTACGGCAACTGAGGAAGATCATCGCGGAATGGCTTACCCCAATTGGACTCTCCTGTGGATTTGTGGCATCGGACAACGCCAGCAATATTGTGTGTGCATTAAATATGGGCAAATTCCAGCACGTCCCATGTTTTGCACATACCTTGAATTTGGTGGTGCAGAATTTTTTAAAAAACGACAGGGGCGTGCAAGAGATGCTGTCGGTGGCCAGAAAAATTGCGGGACACTTTCGGCGTACAGGCACCACGTACAGAAGACTGGAGCACCACCAAAAACTACTGAACCTGCCCTGCCATCATCTGAAGCAAGAAGTGGTAACGAGGTGGAATTCAACCCTCTATATGCTTCAGAGGTTGGAGGAGCAGCAAAAGGCCATTCAAGCCTATACAATTGAGCACGATATAGGAGATGGAATGCACCTGTCTCAAGTGCAGTGGAGAATGATTTCAACGTTGTGCAAGGTTCTGATGCCCTTTGAACTTGCCACACGTGAAGTCAGTTCAGACACTGCCAGCCTGAGTCAGGTCATTCCCCTCATCAGGCTTTTGCAGAAGAAGCTGGAGGCATTGAAGAAGGAGCTAACACGGAGCGATTCCGCTAGGCATGTGGGACTTGTGGATGCAGCCCTTAATTCGCTTAACAAGGATTCACGGGTGGTCAATCTGTTGAAATCAGAGCACTACATTTTGGCCACCGTGCTCGATCCTAGATTTAAAGCCTACCTTGGATCTCTCTTTCCGGCAGACACAGGTCTGCTGGGGTTGAAAGACCTGCTGGTGACAAAATTGTCAAGTCAAGCGGAACGCGACCTGTCAACATCTCCTCCTTCACATTCTCCCGCAACTGGGGGTGCGAGGAAAAGGCTCAGAATTCCGAGCCCACCCGCTGGCGGTGATGCAGGGCAGTCTGGAGCGACTGCTGATGCTGACATCTGGTCCGGACTGAAGGACCTGCCAACGATTACGGACATGTCGTCTACTGTCACTGCATATGATTCTCTCAACATTGATAGAATGGTGGAGGATTATATGAGTGACCGCATCCAAGTAGGCACGTCACACAGTCCGTACTTATACTGGCAGGAAAAAGAGGCAATTTGGAGGCCCTTGCACAAACTGGCTTTATTCTACCTAAGTTGCCCTCCCACAAGTGTGTACTCTGAAAGAGTGTTTAGTGCCGCCGCTCACCTTGTCAGCAATCGGCGTACGAGGTTACATCCAGAAAATGTGGAGAAGATGATGTTCATTAAAATGAATTATAATCAATTCCTCCGCGGAGACATTGACCAGCAGCAATTGCCTCCACAAAGTACACAGGGAGCTGAGATGGTGGATTCCAGTGGGGACGAATTGATAATCTGTGAGGAGGGGGATGTACACGGTGATATATCGGAGGGTGAAGATGAGGTGGACATCTTGCCTCTGTAGAGCCAGTTTGTGCAAGGAGAGATTAATTGCTTCTTTTTTGGGGGGGGTCCAAACCAACCCGTCATATCAGTCACAGTCGTGTGGCAGACCCTGTCACTGAAATGATGGGTTGGTTAAAGTGTGCATGTCCTGTTTTGTTTATACAACATAAGGGTGGGTGGGAGGGCCCAAGGATAATTCCATCTTGCACCTCTTTTTTCTTTTCTTTTTCTTTGCATCATGTGCTGATTGGGGAGGGTTTTTTGGAAGGGACATCCTGCGTGACACTGCAGTGCCACTCCTAGATGGGCCCGGTGTTTGTGTCGGCCACTAGGGTCGCTAATCTTACTCACACAGCTACCTCATTGCGCCTCTTTTTTTCTTTGCGTCATGTGCTGTTTGGGGAGGGTTTTTTGGAAGGGACATCCTGCGTGACACTGCAGTGCCACTCCTAGATGGGCCCGGTGTTTGTGTCGGCCACTAGGGTCGCTAATCTTACTCACACAGTCAGCTACCTCATTGCGCCTCTTTTTTTCTTTGCGTCATGTGCTGTTTGGGGAGTGTTTTTTGGAAGGGCCATCCTGCGTGACACTGCAGTGCCACTCCTAGATGGGCCCGGTGTTTGTGTCGGCCACTAGGGTCGCTAATCTTACTCACACAGCTACCTCATTGCGCCTCTTTTTTTCTTTGCGTCATGTGCTGTTTGGGGAGGGTTTTTTGGAAGGGCCATCCTGCGTGACACTGCAGTGCCACTCCTAGATGGGCCCGGTGTTTGTGTCGGCCACTAGGGTCGCTAATCTTACTCACACAGCTACCTCATTGCGCCTCTTTTTTTCTTTGCGTCATGTGCTGTTTGGGGAGGGTTTTTTGGAAGGGACATCCTGCGTGACACTGCAGTGCCACTCCTAGATGGGCCCGGTGTTTGTGTCGGCCACTAGGGTCGCTTATCTTACTCACACAGCGACCTCGGTGCAAATTTTAGGACTAAAAATAATATTGTGAGGTGTGAGGTATTCAGAATAGACTGAAAATGAGTGTAAATTATGGTTTTTGAGGTTAATAATACTTTGGGATCAAAATGACCCCCAAATTCTATGATTTAAGCTGTTTTTTAGTGTTTTTGGAAAAAAACACCCGAATCCAAAACACACCCGAATCCGACAAAAATAATTCGGTGAGGTTTTGCCAAAACGCGTTCGAACCCAAAACACGGCCGCGGAACCGAACCCAAAACCAAAACACAAAACCCGAAAAATTTCAGGCGCTCATCTCTAGTAATTACCCATACCACGTGCTAATACGCTGGACCGCGGGAGCGACCATACGCAAATTGTGAATATGTGCACGCACGGCAGAACAAGTACGTGCACGGAGGCCATCTGTGTGTAGTTTGTACGTGATGTGTGTACTGCAATATTTTTTTACTTCGACAAATGCTGTAGGTCTGACAGAGTGACCATCTGGTTCTTGGTCAACTCCCTGACTAGAGCCCTTCTACTCCGGCCGCTCAGTTTAGACAGGCAGCCAGCCAGCTCTAGGAAGAGTCCTGGTGGTTCTGAACTTCCTCCATTTATGGATGAAGGAGGCCAATGTGCTCATTGGGACCTTCAAAGCAGCAGATATTTTTCCGTACCCTTCCCCAGATTTGTGCCTCGAGACAATCCTGTCTCTGAGGTCTGCAGACAATTCCTTTGACTTCGTGCTTGGTTTGTGCTCAGATATGCACTGTCAAGTGTGGGACCTTATATAGACAGGTGTGTGCCTTTCCCAATCATGTCCAATCAACTGAATTTACCACAGGTGGACTCCAATTAAGCTGTAGGAACATTTCAAGGATGATCAGTGGAAACAGGATGCACCTGAGCTCACTTTTGAGCTTCATGGCAATGGCTGTGAATATATATATATATATATATATATATATATATATAGAGATCCAGAAAAGACAGCGGCACTCGAGGATTTTGGTGAAGCAAGCAAAATTGTATTCAAAGAAAGTTACAGAAAGCTTTCTTTGAATACAATTTTGCTTGCTTCACCAAAATCCTCGAGTGCCGCTGTCTTTTCTGGATCTCTACATTGCTACTACAGAAGGCACCGGGGTACCCTCACGCAAGTCAGGAGAGTGCCAGTCCCATTTGGGATATTTATATATATATATATATATATATATATATAAACATCTGATTTCTTAGTTTTTTATTTTTAATACATTTTCAAAAATCTAAAAAATTTTTTTTTCACATTGTCATTATGGGGTATTGTGTGTAGAATTTTGAGGGGAAAAATTAATATATTTCATTTTAGAATAAGGCTGTAACATAACAAAATATGGAAAAAGTGAAGCGCTGTTAATACCGGATGCACTGTATTATTCACGCGGTGGCACAGCTTGGCCCTAAACACACACAATGCTTTTAAATATTCATTTAAAAAAATTTTTTTATTTAAATATAACTTTTTTCAGTTTTCAGGCTTCAATTGACAACTTCACATTGCGATTCACAGCACTTATATTATTATCGCGGTGGCACAACTTGGTTTAGAAAACACCACAGTTTTTTTATATTTCTATTTTTTCACAATGCTGCGAATCACTGCATTTATATTATTAACCCAGTGGCACTGCCTGGCCCTAAACACACACAAGGTTTAAAAATAACCCTTTTTTCAGTTTTTTTACAACTAACAACTTCAAACTGTAACTCACACAAGGGCTGGACTGCACATCTGGCACTTCTGGTAAATGCCAGAAGGGCCGATGGGCTTGTTGGGCGGTCCTGTCAGGCAGAGAGCTGAGAAAGCCACACGCAGTGCAGCCTCTGTCTCTCTGCTCTGACCACTCCCCGCCTCCCCTGCCATCTCCATAGAAATAGAGGAGTGCTGCGAGTCCATGCCCCCATGACTCGCGGCATGCCCCCTTGTGATGGTTGTGTGCCGCCACCCCCTGCCCATCTCCATGGAAATGGGGGAGTGTGGGTTGTGTGGACTTGTGGCACACACTCGACTTTAGTGCCCGTGTGCCCCCATACATCGCACGCATGCTCCTGGCATGTGCATGCACATGCCAGGGTCAAATTTGGACACCAGTCCATCCCTGCTCACAGCACTTATATTATTAATGTAGTGTCAAAATATTTATTTTTTTACTCTGCTGAGAATCACTGAGTTTATGTTATAGTAATGGTGACATGCAATAGAGTGCACCAATAAAGGGTTAATTCAGGACTGCAGGCAGTGACAAAAAAACACAAGTGTACACCAAGGGTTAATGCTGGGCTGTACTGTGGGCAGTTACAGCACCAGTAAAGGGTTAATTCTGCCCTGTATTAGGAGATCTGGGCAGCACTGTGGGAAGTGACAAAAAAGAACACAGGCATGCACCAAGGGTTAATGCTGCCCCTATATTAGGAGCTCTGGGCAGTGAGAAAATAGACAATTGGGTGCTGTTTACCAAGGGATAATGCTGCAGTTAAGTTATAGCACCAATGTGACACACTTAGCCAAAATGCAAGTAATATATTTACTTTCTGCACTATAAAAATAACAAAGAATGTTTTGCTAGCTGCCTACATCCATCTAGCTCAGCCAGTGTTAATAATACTAGAGACATGTGGGGCCAGTATTATTAACACTAGGGACAGGTGGAGCCAGTATTAATAATGCTATGGACTTGTAGGCCAGTATTAATAACACTAACTGTCCTTGCTTTAAGTCCTTGTTAAAGCTTCCTCTCCTCTGACAGTCCAGTGTGAAATGGTGTCATGAGCCACTGCGGTGGCTCATTCCTGTTTGCATTCTGTTTATGTATTTTATGTTATATTTTTGTTTGCATGTCAGGTTTTCTCATGTACTTGTTTAGAGTACTGTTGCAGGCCGACTTTGGTGTAACTGCAGCCTATCTCCTGTATGTATGACCTGTGCAGCCTCACCTGTCAGATAATTAGGCCATTATGTGGTGAGTCTGTGTAACTGTATCCTGTCTCTTGTACAGATGGGTCCTCCATTATCTTTGCTGACTGAGGCGTTAGTCGCGATCGGGCATACGCAGCGTGTCTGGGTGCAAGGAGGCACGCCTAGTTGAAGGGAGGCACACAGTGTTTGACGTTACCTTTGAGTGTAATACCTAAGATCATCCACCAGATATTGCTTTTTAAAATCACCAATGCGCATGCGTGTGGTCTCCATTAAAATACAATACTGAACTACAGCGTAAGAACTACTTTACTGGTGCATCTCATTACGCTACAGTATGTCATACAATATATAACAGTATATACAGTACAGATGCAAATTGTACAGCATATACAGATGCATATGAACGTGTTACAGCTACAGTATGGTCTATTGATGTTAGGGATATGTGAGCGTCCAAATCCCACAGTATTAAGAATAAAGCTCCTCCCTAAGTTCCTGGATGCCAAATCACCGTCCTTAGTATCTCTGTACAGTATGTTCTATTAGTGTACTAATTAGCACAAACAGCTTGTAACATACAGTGGCAAGTTTAATCTTTCTATGTATAATGGAGAGAGATAAAAGCTCCTCCCTAAGTTCCTGGATGCCAAATCACCATCCTTAGTATCTCTGTACTGTATGTTCTATTAGGGTACTAATTAGCTGTTCATGCTAATTAGCTGTTCACTAAAAACCCTGATTTATGTGAAACCTGTGTGCACCCTTCCATTGAATGTTTTACAATGGATTACACAGAAAAAAATAATAATAAAATGAATGTCAGGGGAAAAAAATATAGATTGTCACTTTGGTAATCAAACCCGGGACACTCAGCATGGGAGGTGGCAGCCTTCGCCGCTAGCCTACGTCACTGCATGGAAGATACACAAGTTCATGTGTAAAATTAATGTAAGCAGTGATTCCTTCCCATTGGTGTTCATTTATGCCGTTAGGGGACTCGGACTCTCATTTAGTGCACTGTACATACTGTAAAGTCAATGAGCTACATCATTCCTTTCACACATTAGTTGCGTCTGCATACACAAGTGTTTTAACACATTCGTTTGCATCTGAATAAACTATTTTTTTATTTTTTTACTCTCTCCGTCTGACCATTGGTCACCATCTGTGTGTATACTATGCAGTACAGGACTGTATATTAACATTACAGTCATCACTGACCATTTGCCAGAGCTTGTACTGTAGATCAATCTGCCGCTATTCAAACTAAAGTACTGGATTAGTGGAGCATTAGCCACCCAGTGGTGGAGATGTGTATTGCATGCTGAGTATCTAGTCGCGCCTAAACGTGCCTATCCGTGATTAAACTCAGCAACCTAAGCTATCGCCTAGGTGTGACTAAACCTCCGCCTAGGTGCAGAAACAGTCAAGATAACGGAGGACCCATCTACATATGTGGCCTGTGCTGTCTCACTTGTCAGTTAATTAGGCCATTAGCTTGTGTCTGGCTTCCAGCCATCTTGATTGGGGCATGCTTCCTTTATTACCCAGCCTGCCTTTCACCTGAGGCCAATGGTAGATACTTGTTCCTGTCTGTACTAATGTCCATGTCTTGTCCTATGGTGGAATCTTTTACCTGTGCATTCTGTGCTGTAAAAGTACTTGTTAGATCCTCTCTGCCTGTGTTGAACCTGTGACCCGGAGACCTTGCCAGAATGATTACCTGACCAGATCCAGCCAGCTTTGTATTCAGGTTTTAGCTAAGCAGTGTGTGGTGTTTCCACACAGACACTGCCTGGATTATATTTCTGTATTATAACATCTTAGAGCATTGTTGCTCCCACAGTTTATTTAGTTGCTTATTACATCTTACACATTTACAATTACTCAAATATTCAGTGTCTTAGTTTTCAATAATCTGTGCCTTGGTTCCTATGTTGGGATTTTGGCGGCCGCACCGCATATAATCAGTTCATTGTCCTATCTGTATTCTCTCCCATTGGTAGTCTCGTTAGTCTTAGCTAGTTTTCCCCTTATTCCCCCTCAGTCTCGGTTGGTGTTACTTCGTGAGACCTGTGGGGTATCGGAGTCTGGGCGGACCTAATTTGCCCATTAAAATGTGGCTGCTAAAGGAGAAGACTAGTTCTGCAGGTGCCAACTGACTACTGGGAGAAATAACGGTGTTGCAGCCATTTCTCTTTCCCAGCTGCAGCTCACACGTCAGAACCAGGAACTCCCCAGTTGCCACCCGTACTCCCAAGTTCCGGGCACTCAGTTCGTAACAAATGGTGCCTGAATCACTGCAGGAGGGACTTATATCGAATACAAAGCATGCAAGATTTGTCGCTGGAAGATGACATTTTGCTTCATTTTGGAATCCGAGCCTGGTGGGAAAGCCCGAACCAGGGCTCAGATTCCATCAGATCCTGGATGTTTGGGTGGTGTCACGGGGACTGGGTCTTGTGAATCCAGAATTGTGGCTTGCGGTTTGGTATCAGTGACTTTAGGCAAGATTAGCCGAGCAGGCAGAATGAAAGTCTTTTTCATAGATCTTTAAAGGAGTTTCCACAGGTGCCCTAGCTGTTTACTTGTTAGAGCGGTTGTGTCGGCAGGACCTGTACGTCTGTGGACGAACATCTGGCGGAAACCCAGATAGGAAGACTGTAGACTGGGGTAACTGAGAATCGCTGAGAGGGATCGTGACTCGGAGAGGTCAGCATGCGAGGAGAAATAACCGAGTGTAGATCCAGCAATCCAGGTGAGAACTCAGGAAACAGGATGCTTTAGAAGCAATGCTGTGGAGCACAGGCAACTAGCACGCACAAGGCTGTGTGAGAGATGTTGCACTGGCAATTTGCTTACCCAGAAATCCCTAGATTTATACCTGCAGACTGTTTCCCATTGGTTTTGCAAACCTTGCAGGTGACTGAGTGTTTTAGATTAGCTGACCCTTCCAAGGCGGCGATGCCCATCCCGGACCTCTGCAGCTGGAAGCTGCACAAATGTTTGCTGCTGCCTCTGAGACCTCTCCTCCCTGACATGCCTGCAAGTTGTGCCCCTCACCAGCAGCCTGCACCCCCACCGGAGGTACCGCACCAGAGTGTCTGGACAGGTAAGTACCGCTGGTCCTGGAACCCAATCTGCCGGACCATGACATTACCCCCCCTTTTAGGGATGGCCACTGGACAGCCACCAGGTTTGCTGGGATTTTCTTCATGGAACTTGTGAAGTAAAGCGGGAGCATGAACATCCAAAGAATCCTCCCAGGAACGCTCCTCAGGACCGTAGCCCTTCCAATCCAGAAGATATTGTAGATGTCCATGTCTTACTCGGGAGTCAAGGATCTTCTTGATCTCGAATTCAATACCATGATCCGTGACAACCTTTGGAGAGCGAGGAAGGATCTTACAAAACTTGTTTAACACTAAAGGCTTCAAAAGAGAAACATGAAAGGCTGGGAAGACTTTCAGGTACGGGGGTAACTTAAGCCTATAAATTACGGAATTGATGATTTGTTCAACTGGGAAGGGCCCAATGTAGCGAGGAGAGAACTTCATAGACGGAACACGTAACCTTAAATTGCGTGTATTTAGGTACCACCCTTCTCTTCTTATCAGCCCAGAACTTATAGCGAGCGGAGGCTTTTTGTAGATTTTGGTGAACTTTTCGCCAAACTCTGGAAAGTCTCTTGAGAGATTCCTGAACCGCAGGAAGATCTTGAGCTGGTAAAGCCAGGAACTGAGGAACTCGAGGATAGAAGCCATATACGGTATAGAAAGGGGTATGACGTGTTAAAGAGTGGTAGGAGTTGTTGTGAGCACACTCTGCCCATGGTAGTAGTTCTAGCCAGCCGTCTTGAGAAGAAGAGACATGAATTCTGAGGAACATCTCCAAGTCTTGATTGACTCTCTCTGTACTTCCATTGGTTTGAGGATGATATGCCGTTGGTATCGGTGACCTTAGGCAGGATTAGCCGAGCAGGCTGAATGAAAGTCTTTTTCATAGATCTTTAAAGGAGGTTCCACAGGTGCCCTAGCTGTTTACTTGTTAGAGCAGTTGCGTCGGCAGGACCTGTACGTCTGTGGAAGAACGTCTGGCGGAAACCTGGATAGGAAGACTGTAGACTGGGGTAACTGAGACTCGCTGAGAGGGATGGTGACTCGGAGAGGTTAGCATGCGAGGAGAAATAACCGGGTGTAGATCCAGCAATCCAGGTGAGAACTCAGGAAACAGGATGCTTTAGAAACAATGCTGTGGAGCATAGGGAACTAGGACACACAAGGCTGTGTGAGAGACATTGCACTGGAAATTTGCTTACCCAGAAATCCCTAGATTTATACCTGCAGACTGTTTCCCATTGGTTTTGCAAACCTTGCAGGTGACTGAGTGTTTTAGATTAGCTGACCCTTCCAAGGTGGCGACGCCCATCCCGAACCTCTGCAGCTGGAAGCTGCACAAATGTTTGCTGCTGCCTCTGAGACCTGTCCTCCCAGACATGCCTGCAAGTTGTGCCCCTCGCCAGCAGCCCGCACCCCCACAGGAGGGACCGCGCCAGAGCATCCGGACAGGTAAGTACCGCTGGTCCCGGAACCCGATCCGCCAGACCTTGACAGGTGGGTTTGGTTCTCAGAGAACTGATACCACTCATCTCTAGTAGTAATTAGTTGCTTTTGCTATCCTGCTGCTCAATGTGTGTTGTAGGACAGTGAACAGTGAATGATAGTTATACCCATTTTTCACTAGCTCAAAAAACCCTGGTCTGTGCATGGGGGCACGCATCGCCCCGGGATTTTTGGTAGTGGAAATGGCTCCCTCAGGAAAAACAGGGTCAAGTGACCTGGGAATCCTACTCGGGTAGCTTCCTCTATTGGGGCTGGGACTGACTCGGGTAAGGGTGTATTGTAAACGGGTTACCTGGATAATCCGACCTGGGACATGTTTACAGCATGCCTAGAGCCCATACCTCCATGACCACAGTGTCCCATGGGCAGTCGGGAGGTTGAGGGGGACAGCGCAGGCTGTCGACGCTGCTGTCTGTCCTACTATGAAGACAGCAGCGCTGGCCGGAAAAGTGTGTGCAGCCCTGCAGCTTTCAGAGTGCTGGGATTGCCCCCAGCATTACAGTGGGCACCTTCAAATTGGGGGCATGGCCTAACAGGACTGAGTACATGCCCCGAGGGTCCCAATCGGCCGGTTTTCCCAGTGCTTGGAGATGACGTCATCTCCAAGCGCTGGCCAGAAGAAACTGCACCTGGGTGGAAAGAGGGCCTTGTCTAAGGATCTGACCTGGCTTGGAACCATGTTCCAAATCCTAGGTTAGACCCACAACTTTAGTGGAAAAGGGGTATTACTCACAACTACTCAGTGAAAACTGAGATCGCTGCAGTTTGTTTGTCTTTTTGGTTCTGCTTTTGACTGTTTGCTTTAAAGTCATTGGACAGGCAATGAGAGACTTACTAGGACTTTATATACTGCAACTGGAAGGAAGAAAAGGGTACACTTATATCTCTGTGGGGAAAAAAAACACACTGATTTTTCAACCTCTAGTGAGGCACTCATTAATTTCATTAATCCACTTTTCTTCTATTAATATTCAGCAGGTAATTTTATGGTAAGTTTAATAAACAGTTACCAAAAGGCATAACTATACAGATAAATTGATTTATGTACTGTACCTACATATTCTGCTGAGATTATTCTGTAATCTGTTATATACATTTTTTTTTTAATATATATATATATATATATACACACAATTCAACAATTCAGCATCAAGGCTGGATACCCCCAAATACCTCTGCCTTTCATTCAGGTACAGTAATACGGAGGGCTGCCTGTGATCATGCAGCAACCATTCTGCACATGCAGGCCTTAGTACGGTGTGATGTGACCAGGCAGTCCTCTATCCATCCATATCGAACACATTACCCTGGTTTCAGAAGAATCATGAGGCCTAATTCAGACCTGATCGCTAGGGTGCATTTTTTGCATCCCTGCGATCAGGTAGTCACCGGCTACAGGGGAAGGTTATGGAGTGTGCGCAGGTCTGCAAATGCATTTGTAGCAGAACTGCACAAACATAAGTTTGTGCAGTTTCTGCTCAGCCCAGGACTTACTCTGCTTCTGCGATGATCAGGACCGGAGCTGACGTCAGAAAACCTCCCTCCAAATGCCTGGTCCCTCCTGCGTTTTCCCAGACACTCCTTGAAAATGGTTAGTTGCCACCCGCATAGGCAAATGCAGGGGGGGTTCCGGTTGCCCAGAAACCCCCCTCCTCTTGTCCAGCAGTTCAAATTATGACAGCAATAGTATATAAAATGATTACTAGAGCAGCCATCACAACATGCAATTTAAGGGACAGAGCTGAGCTGCTGAACATGTCCAGTGGTAGTAGCTTTTTCTACCAAGTTTGATGTGTGTGTGGATCTGAGGGGGACATGTACTAAGTAGTGATAAAAGTGGAGAAGTGAGCTAGTGGAGAAGTTGCCCATGGCAACCAATAAGCATTGGCGTAACATTTATAATTTGCTTACTATAAAAGTATAAAGAACAGCTGATTGGTTGCCATGGACAACTTCTCCAATGGCTCACTTCTCCAATTGTATCACTGCTTAGTACATGAGTCCTCAATCACTGCACTGGACCAGAGAGTAGCTGCCAGGAATAAGAGACAGGAGCCTTATCATGAGGTGGGAGAATGTGTACTTAGAAAGTGCAGTCTCCTACTGGTTCTATTATATTTGTGTATTTATTCATTATGGGATTTTAATATTTTCCTATTTTATTTATATCAGTTAAATATGTTTGATATAGCCTATGCAGGTTGAGTATCCCATATCCAAATATTCCGAAATACGGAATATTCCGAAATACGGACTTTTTTGAATGAGACTGAGATAGTGAAACCTTTGTTTTTTGATGGCTCAATGTACACAAACTTTGTTTAATACAGAAAGTTATTAAAAATATTGTATTAAATGACCTTCAGGCTGTGTGTATAAGGTGTATATGAAACATAAATGAATTGTGTGAATGTACACACACTTTGTTTAATGCACAAAGTTATAAAAAATATTCTCTAAAATGACCATCAGGATGTGTGTATAAGGTGTATATGAAACATAAATGCATTCTGTGCTTAGACTTAGGTCCCATCACCATGATATCTCATTATAGTATGCAATTATTCCAAAATACGGAAAAATCCGATGTCCAAAATACGTCTGGTCCCAAGCATTTTGGATAAGGGATACTCAACCTGTACTATAGACTATAGTGTTAACTATTAATACTGTATTCCATACAGTATCCAATGTATAAAAAGATCAATGTGTACATTAATGTCAAAGGTTGGTACTAGGTTGTACCATTCCCCCAGACTCCCGCACTTGCTCCAGTGTTCCGCAGAGTGGGAGATTGTGGATTGCATTTGCAAACCCCCCTCTAAAAATCCACTGACCCGCAAACGCCCTCTTCCTGTCAATCTCCTTGCAATCGCCGGTGCGTTCAGTATTTTCACACCATCTCGTCGCTGGCCGGCGAACCCCGTTGCTGCGGTCTGTCGTGCCTGTGCATTGTGGTGCATAACTGATCGCAGCCTGTGAGAAAACGCACAGCAGCGATCAGGTCTGAATTACCCCCATGGTGTCAGAGCCAGAGCAGTTGATATGCTGGATAATCTTTTTATGCTTTATCGGTGAATTTAGACTGCAGACGTTCCAGGAAAATATGGTTAACTGAGGCAAATGAGCGGAAGTCAAGAGGAGATAAAACACAGATGGTGTGGTGGACACACTATGGTCAGCCCACCCCTCTAGTGGGATGTAGTAAACGCAGAAGAGTAAACATACTTCAAGGGCCCACCCCATCACTGCAAGTGGGTGCTAATCTTAGGGTGCTTGTAGAGAATGTGAACCAAATAAACAAATTTAAAAGATTGTAATAAAATGTTAATCTGAAACAGTCTTAGTGTACTTGTATATAATCAAGATAAGTATAATCCATCCAAAGTGTCTGTAAAATATGTATATATGAATCTTTACTCCATATTGTCTATGCTTTCTAAAAAGGTAAAAGTGGTTTCATAGAGAGTATAAAGTAATTGAGGGATAATTACAGCCACCTGAACAAATTAGGTATAGTTGCTGCAAGGAGCAGTACGCTTATTTAATCTTGGTAATACAATTATAAGTCAGCAATAAATGTAGCAAATATTGTGACACATGATGCTACATTTTAGATGGCTATAATTGATGTGTGTGGGGAAATCACTACATTAGGCAAACATATAAATGAGCTAATAATAGCATTAGAAATAATCTAACCTGCCACAAATGGAATTCACTGAGGTCCAATTATCAATGTATCATATAATCCACCCATAATGAGTATCATGCTCTGCGCAGTCCCTCACCTACAGTAGGTGCTGTGAACTCTCTCAGATGCCTGGATGCAACAGCATGAGTGATGTTGGCCTAATTCAGAGATGTATGCAAACCCAATGGCTTAAATACATCTACGATATTTGTTGGGTGTAGTATGTGTTGCCGGCGGTCGGGTTCCCAGCGACCAGCATACCGGCGCTGGAATCCGACCACCGGCATACCGACAGCTGGGCGAGCGCAAATGAGCCCCACGCTATCTATTCTCCCTCCAGAGGGGTCGTGGACCCCCAAGAGGGAGAAAAGTTGTCAGTATGCCGGAAGTCAGAATTCCGGCGCCGGTATGGTGGTCATCGGGAGCCCGGCCGCCGGCAACCTGAAGACCACCCTATTTGTTGATATGCAGGATCTGTATTGTGCATGTGCAAATCTGTGTCTGCTATGATGATTACAGTGCCCCCTAAGCTGCAGCATGATTGACATGCTGCTGCTGTTTGGGGATGGGGAAGTGGCAGTGATGACCAGCATAACAGAAAACAGGGGCTCCAAACTGAGACTTACTCAGGTGACTGATATTCATCCAGTGACCCGATCCTGCATCATCAGCTGCATCCTGTGAGCCAAAACATGGCAGGTAGCCGTCTGCCTTCACAGCTACACTTAACATTAGAGATGAGCGCCTGAAATTTTTCGGGTTTTGTGTTTTGGTTTTGGGTTCGGTTCCGCGGCCGTGTTTTGGGTTCGAACGCGTTTTGGCAAAACCTCACCGAATTTTTTTTGTCGGATTCGGGTGTGTTTTGGATTCGGGTGTTTTTTTCAAAAAACACTAAAAAATAGCTTAAATCATAGAATTTGGGGGTCATTTTGATCCCAAAGTATTATTAACCTCAAAAACCATAATTTACACTCATTTTCAGTCTATTCTGAATACCTCACACCTCACAATATTATTTTTAGTCCTAAAATTTGCACCGAGGTCGCTGTGTGAGTAAGATAAGCGACCCTAGTGGCCGACACAAACACCGGGCCCATCTAGGAGTGGCACTGCAGTGTCACGCAGGATGTCCCTTCCAAAAAACCCTCCCCAAACAGCACATGACGCAAAGAAAAAAAGAGGCGCAATGAGGTAGCTGTGTGAGTAAGATTAGCGACCCTAGTGGCCGACACAAACACCGGGCCCATCTAGGAGTGGCACTGCAGTGTCACGCAGGATGTCCCTTCCAAAAAACCTGAACCACTAGCCATGAACATAGGCCAGGGCCTCAGCCGTTCCTTGCCACTCCGTGTGGTAAATGGCATATTGGCAAGTTTACGCTTCTCCTCCGACAATTTTATTTTAGGTTTTGGAGTCCTTTTTTTACTGATATTTGGTGTTTTGGATTTGACATGCTCTGTACTATGACATTGGGCATCGGCCTTGGCAGACGACGTTGCTGGCATTTCATCGTCTCGGCCATGACTAGTGGCAGCAGCTTCAGCACGAGGTGGAAGTGGATCTTGATCTTTCCCTAATTTTGGAACCTCAACATTTTTGTTCTCCATATTTTAATAGGCACAACTAAAAGGCACCTCAGGTAAACAATGGAGATGGATGGATTGGATACTAGTATACAATTATGGACGGGCTGCCGAGTGCCGACACAGAGGTAGCCACAGCCGTGAACTACCGCACTGTACTGTGTCTGCTGCTAATATATAGACTGGTTGATAAAGAGATAGTATACTCGTAACTAGTATGTATGTATAAAGAAAGAAAAAAAAACCACGGTTAGGTGGTATATACAATTATGGACGGGCTGCCGAGTGCCGACACAGAGGTAGCCACAGCCGTGAACTACCGCACTGTACTGTGTCTGCTGCTAATATATAGACTGGTTGATAAAGAGATAGTATACTCGTAACTAGTATGTATGTATAAAGAAAGAAAAAAAAACCACGGTTAGGTGGTATATACAATTATGGACGGGCTGCCGAGTGCTGACACAGAGGTAGCCACAGCCGTGAACTACCGCACTGTACTGTGTCTGCTGCTAATATATAGACTGGTTGATAAAGAGATAGTATACTCGTAACTAGTATGTATGTATAAAGAAAGAAAAAAAAACCACGGTTAGGTGGTATATACAATTATGGACGGGCTGCCGAGTGCCGACACAGAGGTAGCCACAGCCGTGAACTACCGCACTGTACTGTGTCTGCTGCTAATATATAGACTGGTTGATAAAGAGATAGTATACTCGTAACTAGTATGTATGTATAAAGAAAGAAAAAAAAACCACGGTTAGGTGGTATATACAATTATGGACGGGCTGCCGAGTGCCGACACAGAGGTAGCCACAGCCGTGAACTACCGCACTGTACTGTGTCTGCTGCTAATATATAGACTGGTTGATAAAGAGATAGTATACTCGTAACTAGTATGTATGTATAAAGAAAGAAAAAAAACCCACGGTTAGGTGGTATATACAATTATGGACGGGCTGCCGAGTGCCGACACAGAGGTAGCCACAGCCGTGAACTACCGCACTGTACTGTGTCTGCTGCTAATATATAGACTGGTTGATAAAGAGATAGTATACTCGTAACTAGTATGTATGTATAAAGAAAGAAAAAAAAACCACGGTTAGGTGGTATATACAATTATGGACGGGCTGCCGAGTGCCGACACAGAGGTAGCCACAGCCGTGAACTACCGCACTGTACTGTGTCTGCTGCTAATATAGACTGGTTGATAAAGAGATAGTATACTCGTAACTAGTATGTATGTATAAAGAAAGAAAAAAAAAACACGGTTAGGTGGTATATACAATTATGGACGGGCTGCCGAGTGCCGACACAGAGGTAGCCACAGCCGTGAACTACCGCACTGTACTGTGTCTGCTGCTAATATATAGACTGGTTGATAAAGAGATAGTATACTCGTAACTAGTATGTATGTATAAAGAAAGAAAAAAAAACCACGGTTAGGTGGTATATACAATTATGGACGGGCTGCCGAGTGCCGACACAGAGGTAGCCACAGCCGTGAACTACCGCACTGTACTGTGTCTGCTGCTAATATAGACTGGTTGATAAAGAGATAGTATACTACTAATATTATATACTGGTGGTCAGGTCACTGGTCACTAGTCACACTGGCAGTGGCACTCCTGCAGCAAAAGTGTGCACTGTTTAATTTTAATATAATATTATGTACTCCTGGCTCCTGCTATAACCTATAACTGGCACTGCAGTAGTGCTCCCCAGTCTCCCCCACAATTATAAGCTGTGTGAGCTGAGCAGTCAGACAGATATATAATATATATAGATGATGCAGCACACTGGCCTGAGCCTGAGCAGTGCACACAGATATGGTATGTGACTGACTGAGTCACTGTGTGTATCGCTTTTTTCAGGCAGAGAACGGATATATTAAATAAACTGCACTGTGTGTCTGGTGGTCACTCACTATATAATATATTATGTACTCCTGGCTCCTGCTATAACCTATAACTGGCACTGCAGTAGTGCTCCCCAGTCTCCCCCACAATTATAAGCTGTGTGAGCTGAGCAGTCAGACAGATATATAATATTATATATAGATAATAGATGATGCAGCACACTGGCCTGAGCCTGAGCAGTGCACACAGATATGGTATGTGACTGAGTCACTGTGTGCTGTGTATCGCTTTTTTCAGGCAGAGAACGGATTATAAATAAAAGTGGTGGTCACTGGTCACTATCAGCAAAACTCTGCACTGTACACTACTGAGTACTCCTAATGCTCCCCAAAATTAGTAAATCAAGTGTCTAAACGGAGAGGACGCCAGCCACGTCCTCTCCCTATCAATCTCAATGCACGTGTGAAAATGGCGGCGACGCGCGGCTCCTTATATAGAATCCGAGTCTCGCGATAGAATCCGAGCCTCGCGAGAATCCGACAGCGTCATGATGACGTTCGGGCGCGCTCGGGTTAACCGAGCAAGGCGGGAAGATCCGAGTCGCTCGGACCCGTGAAAAAAAACATGAAGTTCTGGCGGGTTCGGATTCAGAGAAACCGAACCCGCTCATCTCTACTTAACATGCGAGCGTTTCTCTGCTGAGCAAAGCATTCACATGTTAGTGGGGGAGGGGGTGGAGGGCCCAGCACATGGGGTTGACTTGCCCTGTGCTGGGCGTCCCCCAACATGCTAGTGTAAAGGGTTGTAGTTGTGCGATTTTTCGTGCAACAACAACCCATGCTGAATCAGAGCCTATGCCCCATGCACACAACTATGACCACAGCACCCTTATGTCTGGAAATTATGCATATACCCCCTTGGCTCACTCCCACTTCATGCCCACTTTTTGCTTTCCAAGACTATTGCATGGTTTCACAGGGCGCTAACAGCTTTGCTGGAGAATGGTGGGGAACTTTCACAAATGCACATTGCTGCTTTCCTCATGACGGCACATTCATATTATGCCAAATATTTTTGTATTGTCTCCTCTTTCTTAATTAAAATTTGACATTAAAAATAAAAAAATGCTTCAACATTCATGATTTGCCATTGTTCATATTCTAAACCCCTTTCTCACCAGACCAATTGCCAAAGCCAGCCAGAGTTACTCTGTACCTTTACCCTTCCTGCAACAGGAAAATGACTGACTTACTTTGTAGACAGTCTGCTAGCTAACAAACATCTGTTCTATTCACTAACTCTACTGTCTGACCAAAACACCTACTGTATATGACTAATAGATTTTATCATCACTTTGTTCATCTTCTCGCACAACCTTTATAAAAAAAACACTTAGAATAATTGTCTCCTGAACTGTAAAAAAAATTCTGAACAAAGAACACCTTTGAAACAATTTACCAGCGTATTTCATTCCCTTAGGAATTGCTAATTCTAAACAAAAGTATAATCCTATACATTGGCCAAAGTGTGATTATCACTATATTCAAAACTACCATACTTACTGTACTTTGATGTCTATTTTAATAGAGTAAAACAATTGACAGAATAAAATATTAGTTTCCAAGTGGTCTTTTCTAACAACATCAGTTAATAATGATCTTAAGTTTTATTTCATATTTTAGTTTAATGCTCACTATAAGGATTTCAATACACAGATCATGAGTGGTGATTCCTGCAAATATTGCAATGAAACATGGAATGCCTTGTAAGCTTAGAGGTGGAACTACCTTTGGTGCAGCAAGTGCATTGCACCAGGGCCCCTGAAGACTAAGGGGCCCACTGCTGCCCAGACCAGCAAAAGCTTATCCCCGGGCACCCCCGAGAGAACATTTTGAGCAATGTCAGATGAATGGCCTAGTGCAGAAAGGATGGTGGGCCCCACTGCCTGGGGGACCTGCACCTTACCTTAGATAGGATGGGCTGACCTTGTGTGTGCAGGACTGATAGAGTCCAGCCATCTATCAGCGCTGATGATCACAGCCACATACAGGGCTGCCATCAAGGGGGTGCCCTGTGTACAGTTGTCCTGGGCCCGGCCACTCTGACAGAGTGGAGGGCCCGGGCTGCACACACAGCCAGCCGTGGATATTCCTGGCTGGCTGCTAGTCAGTGTCAGTATGTCATTTCACAATTAAATAATTAAAAATGTTGATCCTGTATATATGTGTGTGTCTGTGTCTAAATATATAGAGCTGCCCCACTAGTATATATATATATATATATATATATATATACACTGTATATATCCATCTGCACAGGCAGATTCAGGGGGGGGCTGCTTATTTTTTCAGTCCCGGGCCCCACAATTTCTGGTGGCAGCCCTGGCCACATACTGTCTCTAATTAATAGACAGCTGTACATTTTTTCTAATTTACTGCTGTCTGCGAATTAAAGGCAGCTCACAACTGGTGTAACTGGCACTGTCAGAGTCTGCCTGAGTGCCAATCTGAGGAAAGCACAAGGGGCAGGGGCACCTGTCAGGGACAGCACAAAGGCCGCTGTGTTCCTGCCTTCACTAAGGTGCATGTCCCCTGTTCTCCACACCACACAGAACATTGTGCTAGTACCCCTGTCACCCACTGCCTGCCTGTCTCCCTTGCCTCCCCCTATCACCTTCTGCCTCTGCTTGCTTCTGTTGTCACTCTCTGCCTCCCATTGCTTTACACTGTCACCCTCTGCCTCTCCCTGTCACCCACTGCCATGTGGCATATTGTGGACTCAGGTTGGGATGGAGGAGGACTCAAAATATATTTGTGCACCTGGGCCCACCACTCACAAGTTCCACCACTGGATAAGCTAGTACCACTAACTCTATGCAGTACCTTTTCCAAAATATTATTTAACTTTTCTAGTTATACAGTAGCATATGGCTTAATTTAGACTTTGTATTTTAGAAGTTGAATGATCCACTACAGCCTTTGTAACAAATATCTAATATTTATTTCTAGTAACTTGACAACAGTTACTAGTTTATTTATTTATTTTTATTTATTAACAGTTTCTTATATAGCACAACATATTCTGTTGCGCTTTACAATTAGAACAACAGTAATAGAACAAAACTGGGTAAAAACAGACAGACATAGAGGTAGGAAGACCCTGCTTGCAAGCTTACAATCTATAGCGAAATAGGCATAGATACACAAGGATAGATGCTATCTATTGCATAATGGTCCACCAGATTGCTAGGTTCTTAATGGGTTATATGATGATACCCCGCAAAGTTGGCCAAGTGTCAGGAGGGTGTGAGAGTAAAGGAAGACAAGATATGTGATGTTATATATACTGTACAGAGAGGATGTAATTAGATAGGGAAGCACTGAAGGTTATGTGGGTGGGTCTGGAATTTGATAGGCTTGTCTGAAGAGGAGTTTTCAGGGAACGTTTAAAGGTTTGGAGACTAGTGGTGAGTCTTATTGTGCGTGGGAGGGCATTCCAGAGAGTGGGTGAAGCCCGGATAAAGTCCTATAGTTTTGAGTGTGAACAAGCAATGCGTGTGGATGAGAGACGTAGATCTTGTGCAGAGCGGAGAGGTCGGGTAGGGAGATATTTTGAGATGAGTGAAGAGATGTATGTTAGTGCAGTTTGGTTAATAGCCTCATATGTCAGTAAAAGTATTTTATATTTAATACTGTAGAATACCGGTAACCAATGGAGGGACTGACAGAGCGGATCAGCAGACGATGAACGTCTAGCGAGGTAGACTAGCCTCGCAGATGCATTCAAAATGGATTGTAGTGGTGAGAGCCTATGTTTGGGAAGACCGGTCAGGAGACTATTACAATAATCAATGCGGGAGATAATGAGAGCATGGATTAGAGTTTTTGCTGTGTCTTGTGTAAGATATGTTCGTATTTTGGATATGTTTCTTAGATGTATGTAACATGATCTTGATACAGATTGAATGTGGGGAACAAAGGACAGTTCAGAGTAGAGATGTGCACCGGAAATTTTTCGGGTTTTGTGTTTTGGTTTTGGATTCGGTTCCGCAGCCGTGTTTTGGATTCGGATGCGTATTGGCAAAACATCCCTGAAAATTTTTTGTCGGATTCGGGTGTGTTTTGGATTCGGGTTTTTTTTACAAAAAACTCTCAAAAACAGCTTAAATCATATAATTTGGGGGTCATTTTGATCCCATAGTATTATTAACCTCAATAACCATAATTTCCACTAATTTTCAGTCTATTCTGAACACCTCACACCTCACAATATTATTTTTAGTCCTAAAATTTGCACTGAGGTCGCTGGATGGCTAAGCTAAGCGACCCAAGTGGCCGACACAAACACATGGCCCATCTAGGAGTGGCACTGCAGTGTCAGGCAGGATGGCACTTCAAAAAAATTGTCCCCAAACAGCACATGATGCAAAGAAAAAAAGAGGCGCACCAAGGTCGCTGTGTGACTAAGCTAAGTGACACAAGTGGCCGACACAAACACCTGGCCCATCTAGGAGTTGCACTGCAGTGTCAGGCAGGATGGCACTTCAATTTTTTTTCCCCCAAACAGCACATGATGCAAAGAAAAAAAGAGGCGCACCAAGGTCGCTGTGTGACTAAGCTAAGTGACCCAAGTGGCCGACACAAACACCTGGCCCATCTAGGAGTGGCACTGCAGTGTCAGGCAGGATGGCACTTCAAAAAAATCGTCCCCAAACAGCACATGATGCAAAGAAAAAAAGAGGCGCACCAAGGTCGCTGTGTGACTAAGCTAAGCGACACAAGTGGCCGACACAAACACCTGGCCCATCTAGGAGTGACACTGCAATGTCAGGCAGGATGGCACTTCAAAAAAATTGTCCCCAAACAGCACATGATGCAAAGAAAAAAAGAGGCGCACCAAGGTTGCTGTGTGACTAAGCTAAGTGACACAAGTGGCCGACACAAACACCTGGCCCATCTAGGAGTGGCACTGCAGTGTCAGGCAGGATGGCACTTCAAAAAAATTGTCCCCAAACAGGACATGATGCAAAGAAAAAAAGAGGCGCACCAAGGTCGCTGTGTGACTAAGCTAAGCGACACAAGTGGCCGACACAAACACCTGGCCCATCTAGGAGTGGCACTGCAGTGTCAGGCAGGATGGCACTTCAAAAAAATTGTCCCCAAACAGGACATGATGCAAAGAAAAAAAGAGGCGCACCAAGGTCGCTGTGTGACTAAGCTAAGCGACACAAGTGGCCGACACAAACACCTGGCCCATCTAGGAGTGGCACTGCAGTGTCAGGCAGGATGGCACTTCAAAAAAATAGTCCCCAAACAGCACATGATGCAAAGAAAAAAAGAGGCGCACCAAGGTCGCTGTGAGACTAAGCTAAGCGACCCAAGTGGCCGACACAAACACCTGGCCCATCTAGGAGTGGCACTGCAGTGTCAGGCAGGATGGCACTTCAAAAAAAATAGTCCCCAAACAGCACATGATGCAAAGAATAAAAGAGGCGCACCAAGGTCGCTCTGAGACTAAGCTAAGCGACACAAGTGGCCGACACAAACACCTGGCCCATCTAGGAGTGGCACTGCAGTGTCAGGCAGGATGGCACTTCAAAAAAATTGTCCCAAAAGAGCACATGATGCAAAGAAAAAAAAGAGGCGCACCAAGGTCGCTGTGAGACTAAGCTAAGCGAAACAAGTGGCCGACACAAACACCTGGCCCATCTAGGAGTGGCACTGCAGTGTCAGGCAGGATGGCACTTCAAAAAAATTGTCCCCAAACAGCACATGATGCAAAGAAAAAAACAGGCGGATAAAAGAGATGGATAGTATACTTAATGAATGACGACACAGAGGTAGGTACAGCAGTGGCCTTCCGTACTGCTATATATAGTATACTGGTGGTCACTGTGTCAGCAAACTGCAAAACTAAAATTCACCACAGGTATAGAATGTAGATGGAAAGTATACTTAATGACTAACGACACAGAGGTAGGTACAGCAGTGGCCTTCCGTACTGCTATATATAGTATACTGGTGGTCACTGTGTCAGCAAACATCAAAACTAAAATGCACCACAGGTATAGAATGTAGATGGATAGTATACTTAATGAATGACGACACAGAGGTAGGTACAGCAGTGGCCTTCTGTACCGTACTGCTATATATAGTATACTGGTGGTCACTGTGTCAGCAAACTGCAAAACTAAAATGCACCACAGGTATAGAATGTAGATGGATAGTATACTTAATGACTAACGACACAGAGGTAGGTACAGCAGTGGCCTTCCGTACTGCTATAGTATACTGGTGGTCACTGTGTCAGCAAACTGCAAAACTAAAATGCACCACAGGTATAGAATGTAGATGGATAGTATACTTAATGACGACACAGAGGTAGGTACAGCAGTGGCCTTCCGTACTGCTATATATAGTATACTGGTGGTCACTGTGTCAGCAAACTGCAAAACTAAAATGCACCACAGGTATAGAATGTAGATGGATAGTATACTTAATGACGACACAGAGGTAGGTACAGCAGTGGCCTACTGTACCGTAATGCTATATATTATATACTGGTGGTCACTGGTCAGCAAAACTCTGCACTGTACTCCTCCTATATAATATTATGCTGGTGGTCCCCAGTCCCCACAATAAAGCAGCACACTGAGCACAGATATGGAGTGTTTTTCAGGCAGACAACGTATACTGGTGGTCACTGTCAGCAAAACTCTGCACTGTACTCCTGCTATATAATACAGCTGCTCCCCAGTCCCCACAATTAAGCAGTGTGAGCACAGATATATGCAGCACACTGTGAGCACAGATATGGAGCGTTTTTTTCAGGCAGAGAACGGATAACTGGTGGTCACTGAGAGCAAAACTCTGCACTGTACTCCTCCTATATACAGCTGCTCCCCAGCCCTCCCCACAATTAAGCAATAGTGCACAGCACAATCAAGTTCAACAATAACGGAGAGGACGCCAGCCACGTCCTCTCCCTAACATTTCCAATGCACGAGTGAAAATGGCGGCGACGCGCGGCTGCTTATATAGAATCCGAATCTCGCGAGAATCCGACAGCGGGATGATGACGTTCGGGCGCGCTCGGGTTACCCGAGCCATACGGGAGAATCCGAGTATGACTCGGACCCGTGTAAAAAAGGTGAAGTTCGGGGGGGTTCGGTTTCCGAGAAACCGAACCCGCTCATCACTATCAGGAACTGGACTGCGGGTGCTCCTTCCAGCACTTGCAGGGGGCGTGCACATGGTGGAAGGCGCAAGCTCTTCCCGTCCAGTGTTGGGAAGGTCAGGCATCGCAACCGACACAATTGGACTCTCCTTGGGGATTTGTGATTTAGAAGAACGCACAGTTCTTTGCTGTGCTTTGCCATCTTAAGTCTTTTCATTTTTCTAGCGAGAGGATGAATGCTTCCATCCTCATGTGAAATTGAACCACTAGCCATGAACATAGGCCAGGGCCTCAGCCGTTCCTATAGACTCCGTGTCATAAATGGCATATTGGCAAGTTTCCGCTTCTCATCAGACGCTTTCAATTTTGATTTTTGGGTCATTTTACCGAACTTTTGTTTTTTGGATTTTACATGCTCTCTACTATGACATTGGGCATCGGCCTTGGCAGACGACGTTGATGGCATTTCATCGTCTCGGCCATGACTAGTGGCAGCAGCTTCAGCACGAGGTGGAAGTGGAGCTTGATCTTTCCCTATATTAACCTCCACATTTTTGACCTCCATTTTTTAATCTGTGGAATTATATGCCAGTATCAATAGCAATGGCCTACTACTATATATACTGCGCACAACTGAAATGCACCACAGGTATGGATGGATAGTATACTTGACGACACAGAGGTAGGTACAGCAGTGGCCTACTGTACCATACTGCTATATATTATATACTGGTGGTCAGCAAACTGTGCAAAAATTAAATGTACCACAGGTATGGATGGATAGTATACTTGACGACACAGAGGTAGGTACAGCAGTGGCCTACTGTACCGTACTGCTATATATTATATACTGGTGGTCAGCAAACTGTGCAAAAATAAAATGCACCACAGGTATGGATGGATAGTATACTTGATGACACAGAGGTAGGTACAGCAGTGGCCTACTGTACCGTACTGCTATATATTATATACTGGTGGCCAGCAAACTGTGCAAAACTGAAATGCACTACAGGTATGGATGGATAGTATACTTGACGACACAGAGGTAGGTACAGCAGTGGCCTACTGTACCGTACTGCTATATATTATATACTGGTGGTCAGCAAACTGTGCAAAAATTAAATGCACCACAGGTATGGAT